>NW_019396123.1:154541-181038 GCF_000591075.1 Eurytemora carolleeae | reverse complement strand
GGGGCTGAAAGGAGGAGACGAGAATTCCGGAAGGGATGATCGATTCACGCTTCGAACTGCAATTTGAGTTTTATTGCACGACTCGACTACCCCGACCTGTACTGCTAAGCAAAAAGCACATGGTTTAAAAATGATATTTCAAATACAAAAGGACGTTTTATAAGGATACTTGTGTCAGGTTGGATAAATGTGTTTTAAGTTTCAAACAGAAGTGCCACACTGAACACTTTTTCTTTGATTTCAAGGTATATTAACCCTGTAAACGCTGCTGGGGGGGAGGGATGGGGAAAAGTGAACATTTTATGACATGATGACAATGATACAAATTTTAGGCTATTGCTCATTTTTGATAAGTTTAGAACGTGGTAAAGGCAGAATTAAGAGAATTTTAAAAAAATGTGGCCAATGTATTTTACTGAATTTCTGTTTTTGTAAATGTTAATTTCGATGACATGCTAGGGAGCTCTTTTGATGGCATGGCGTGGGGGCGTGTACGAGAGCACATTGGCTTTCTAGTATATCTTCAATCTTCATACAAACCATAGCCAACAGCAGGGGGACATTTTAACCTCCCTGGATGTAGACTCCCCCGTCTAAAGGTTATGTGTTCTAGGTGTGTACTAGAGAAGGTTATGGATATTGTTCTTGATCTGACTTGAAGTACAAGAATTCATTAACATCATTTCCATAATTCATACAAATACACATAAACTTTTTGTTTAAATATTCATATGGCATAAAAAAAATCTCAAGAAGAAATAAACACCATTTTATAAAAAAAATTTAGCATTTTTTAAGATCAAGATTTTATTTTGTCTTGTTACATTATTTTAATGATTTTTAATGAATTTATTTGGTTTTGATGGATTTTTAGTTAACTTATTTGGTTTTGATGAATTTTTAGTCAATTTTTTTGCTTTTGATGGATTTTTAGTCAAGTTATTTGGTTTTGATGGATTTTTAGTCAATTTATTTGGTTTTGATGGATTTTTAGTCAATTTATTTGGTTTTGATGGATTTTAGTCAATTTATTTGGTTTTTCCATTTTGTTTCTGCCAAAAACAACTTGTAGTGTTATCTAAAAAAGGTGAGACTTCAGAGACGACTGCACAATTATTCAGCCAGCATAACACGGGCTGGTGTTCACTAGACGGGCTGGTACGAGTAAATGAGTGTGCGGTACGATTACGAAATCCTTGTACTGGTTCGGATAATGCAATGATAGGACCAGTGTGTACAGCATTAATGCAATCTTTTTAATTACATTCAAGCATGGTTCCCTGCAGGTCTGACTGCAAGGTTGTATAATAAGTTAGGTTACTCTCCATGCGCTCCAATTTACTGAAAATGTCGTCTCCTAGATAGTTAGAACAACCTCATATGACGTCATTTTCGTCTCTATAATCAGTGACGTCATATGAGGTTTTATCTGTCTATCTTAGGAAACGACATTTTCCGTACATTGGAGCGCATCGAGAGTAGTACCAACCTTGTATTTTTAATTAGATGTATTCATGAAAATCGTGAAGATAAAAGACGATATTTAAACACTTCTTTTAAATGCTATGATTAGTTTCTTAGGCAATCCATAGAAAATATAAAGTAATAAATAAAACAACATATGTATTAAATGATAATTGCTTTTAGTGAAAAAAATATTAATAATGACCACAATGTTTTTGTAATATTTCATTATTTCGTGGGAAAAACTTTTTTAAAAAATTTACTTTCAGGAATTGTTCGTGTCTTAGAATTATAGACAGCCATTATATTTTGTACCATTATATTTTGATGCGGATACGGTGATTTCAAATCCGCACTAAGAAAAAAAAATTAAAATTGATTCATGGTTACGCTTGATCATAATATTAGTTAAATTCGATTAACTCTGTGAACTCTGTGAACTCTGTACATATGGCTTTCTGAAGTTTTACTTCAGTACACTGCGCTGAATCTTTTATGGATTATTTGGTAAATAGAAACAAGTTTAAAGGGAGTGTTCGCGAAAAAATAAAGGGGGTATTGGCTTACGGCGAAAATTAAGCACTTTTGATCACTAACCTTACTTCTATCTGTTGCGTCTATAAGGAGAAAATTGTTAAATAAGACTCATGCTGGAGAACGAAGCGTCCATGCAAATTTAGAAAGTTGCAACATTCAACTCGGATCGTAAAATAATCAATTTAATCAAACAAATCATTCAGAAATGACAACCATGAGTCATCAATTATTTTTCGACGCATTCGTACATAGTTAATATTTCCTAATATTTTTGATTTTGTTTATTTATAATAATATTTCGCTGGCGCTGGAATTTCGAACATTCCTGGAAAATATGAAAATGTCGTCTTCTTTATCAATAATCCTCGAAACAGAAATAAATGTTTTCAAAAGTAACTATCAGATAAAAAAAATACTATGAAATATCAACTTTATACGATTGCGTCGAAAAATTATCGATGATTATTGGTTGTAATATCTGAATAATTAGTTTGGAATTGAATTGATTTTTATACGATCCGAGTTGAATGTTGCATGTTTCTGAATTTGTAAGGACGCTACGTTCGATCTTCGGTATGAGTCGTTTTCAACAATTATAGACGAAACAGATGGATGTAAGATTAGTAGCGATCAAAAGCGCTTATTTTTTGCCGTAAGTCTATACCCCCTTTCATTTTTCGCGAACACTTCCTTTAAGGCTGCAGGGGACTTAGAATGTAATAAATTAGAGTTAACCATTTTCTTACTGTGTTGTCTCTAAATTCTCATTCTTTGTGGGTTACCGCGTGTAGAATTTGATTTTTTCATCTTTAGTTTTCAACAATAAAACTGATTTATTACCAACACACGCTTTCATTTTCATTGATAAATTCTGAAGAAACACAAGTAAATCGTTAGGATTCAATACTTTCAAAATTTTCGTCTTTTTCAAATCCCACGTAGATCCAGACAGCTATGAAATTAGGTTTATTTTTTAGACTTGGTGGAATTGGAAGCGTCGCAACGCCTTGGCTTTTGATTTTAACTCACTTAATTACTTTTTTTGCGGGGAGGGGGGAGGGGGTATGCCATTTTTCGGTACATGCTGACCCCCCCCCATAGAATCATAGTTTTCACTTCTCAATTATTTTGGCAGGTTAATTCCAGACCTCTCTAGTCATTGCTATTTGTTTTTAATAAGATGCCTGTTTTCTCTGAAACTCGTGTATTTCTGCAGCTTAATGTACATTCTTATCCACACATAATTTTAAAGAAAGAAAGATTTATAAGATTTAACAATTTTCTATATATTCCTGTATCTATATATTCCTATATCTATATATTCCTGTATATATATTCCTGTATCTATATATCCTGTATCTATGTATTCCTGTATCTATATCTATATATTCCTGTATATATATATTCCTGTATCTATATATTCCTTTATCTATATATCCTGTATCTATATATTCCTGTATCTATATATCCTGTATCTATATATTCCTGTATCTATATATTCCTGTATCTATATATCCTGTATCTATATATTCCTGTATCTATATATTCCTGTATCTATATATCCTGTATCTATATATCCTGTACCTATATATCCTGTATCTTTATATTCCTGTATCTATATATCCTGTACCTATATATCCCTGTACCTATATATCCTGTATCTATATATCCTGTATCTATATATCCTGTACCTATATATCCTGTATCTATATATTCCTGTATCTATATATTCCTGTATCTATATATTCCTCTATCTATATATCCTGTATCTATATATCCTGTATCTATATATCCTGTACCTGTATCTATATATTCCTCTATCTATATATTCCTGTATCTATATATCCTGTATCTATATATTCCTGTATCTATATATTCCTGTGTATATATATCCTGTATATCTATATATTCCTGTATCTATATATTCCTGTATCTATATATTCCTGTATCTATATATTCCTATATCTATATATTCCTGTATCTATATATCCTGTATCTATATATCCTGTACCTATATATCCTGTATCTATATATTCCTCTACTCTTTGGTTGAATAGCTTTTACATCTTATGAAAATTGTCACAATTATATTGAGAGGAAGTTCATGTACGCGGAAATGATGATATTGTTAAAAGTTAAAACTCTAATCTGAGAAGTTGGACCCCCCCCCACACCAACTTTTACACGACTCGTGTCGTGTGAGGGCCCACGACTCTTTAGCCTACACTAGGAATTTCTCCAAGAATGACATTTCACCCAATGACTTCAAGTCTTCCAACCGGAAATTCGCCGGAAATCATTTCCGTAAAATGTTCTGGACTGATCCTTACTTCTACACTTACCCTATATGTTCTACTCTTAACACTACAATTGTTCTACACTCAACCCGTAGCAAGGGGGGGCGTATGGCACGGGGGTACGCCCCCCCCCCTTTTACACCTGAAGGGGGGATTGCACACTAACTGAGACAAAAAAAATGAAAGAAGAAAAGGAAGGAAACAAAAAAGGAAAGAAAGAAGAAAAAGGGGAGAAAATTGGCATAAAATCTTATTTTTGTCACCAATATTATGTGTAAAAGATTATTTTTTCTTCAAATTTAAGAAAAAAATTAGTACTTTCTGAAACAAGTTATTTACGAATTTTTATTTCTATCCTGTCTTGTGAAATGACAGGGTTCTAATATTTTTTTTGTATTTGAGAAGCTTTGTTTTCCCTTCTTATATTAGACTAATCATTCTAATGAACCATCGTGCAGCAAAAAAAACCCGGAGACTAGTTGAAATCTATATAATTAAACAAGACCTTCGTATATATATATGTTACGTATAGCCGGCCAAACGGCTGTATTGATTGGGTTTAAATTTTTTGTGGACACTCATAGATGGCCGGGTGGTGTTATAGGCTAAAAAAATTTTTTATCAAAATTTTTTTTTCTTCCACGGGCAACGCTGGGCTCTTCAGCTAGTTATATATAAAATATGACCAGGTTAAGAGATGCTGTTTGTTCTCATCCTCAAGCTTTTTGGATTTTTTTCGAATTTTTGGGAAAACTGAAGAGCTTTTCTTCATCTTTACAGGCATTTACATCCTGTACATTCCTTGTTTTAAAATTAAGTATTGGCTATTAGTATTCATAGTTTAACTAAAATCTCTACATCTTATACCTCCAGTATTTTTGTTTTGGTGCAAATAGCTTATCAAAGAAAGCATAATGTAAAACAAACAAAATATCTTATCTTAATAAACTATAATGCATGTTTGATACGTTAAAAATCTCGGTTTTTAGTCTTTAACAATTAATTTTGACCCTTATTGTGTTATTCAGGTCCTACTTGTTCTACAATGAACCCTACTTGTTCTATACTCAATCCTACTTGTTCTACTCTCAACCCTACTTATTCTACACTCAAACCTACTTGTTATACTCTCCATCCTACTTGTTCTACACTTAATCCTACTTATTCTACTCTAAACCCTACTTGTTCTACTCTCAACCCTACTGTCTACTCTCCACCCTACTTGTTCTACTCTCAACCCTACTTGTTCTACTCTTTACCCTGCTTGTACTACTTTCAACCCTACTTTTTCTTCTCTCAACTCTACTTGTTCTACTCTCTACCATATTTGTTCTACACTCAATCCTACTTGTTCTACTCTCTACCCTAGCTGCGTGTACTACTCTCAACCCTACTTTTTCTACTCTCAACTCTACGTGTTCTAATCTCAACCCTGCTTGTTCTACTCTCTAACCTACTTGTACTACTCTCAACCTTACTTTGTCTACTCTCAACTCTACTTGTTCTACTGTCTACCCTTGTTCTACACTCAATCCTACTTGTTCTACTCTCAACCCTACTTTGTTTGCTCTCAACTATACTTGTTCTACTGTCTACCCTTGTTCTACACTCAATCCTACTTGTTCTACTCTCAACCCTACTTTGTTTGCTCTCAACTCTACTTATTCTACTCTACCATATTTGTTCTACACTCAATCCTACTTGTTCTACTCTCTACCCTGCTTGCACTACGCTCAACCCTACTTTTTCTTCACTCAAGTTAATAGCATTAAAATAAGTTTAAATCAGGACTTGAATCAAATTTAAGTCCATTAAGTTTGGAACCACGAGTTATTGATAAATCTATTTACCAGCTTAAATTCGGAAATTTGCCTTCTGAGCTTTCTACGATTTTCAGGTTTAAGCTTAGTGTATATAACAATCCTTTAAATTTCATGTTGCTAGAAACTGAATTAAAATAGCTGATAAAGTACAGAAAAGTTAGTATCAAACTTTAAACTTTTATATTTCTATTAATGATAAACATTTTTTGAAACTATTATACACATACATACAATACTTTAGTCAGAACGTATCTAGTCGATAAGGGCTGTTTTTAATAAAAGTAAAATTAGAAAGAAACTTCGCGAACGGAACCAGTGAAAGCTTTAGTGGTTCTCTGAAATCAAGATAAATCATCGGCCTGGTAATAAAGAGAATGTCGTTGCAGTTTCAAGTTACCTTCCATTTAGGGGATGGCCCGGCCCGATAAATAAATAATTGAATTAAAAAATTGTTCAATTAAAACAATTTTATTCCTAGTTTCTGAAGCAGAAATGCGTTAGTCACTTTCCAGAGAAACAACAATTTAAAATAAGTTTAAGTTTATACTTTCTTGAACAGACAAATCTTTTAAGGTCTATTCCCCCCTTCTTACAGAACTATTAATCCCCTACCATGAATGATAGGATGAAATCAGTCAGTATTAATTAGTCTGAGAATGCTCTACTTCAAGAATAGTTACTCTCAGGTTTAAAACTTCAGGATTTAGATTCGTTTTCATTCTTTTCTTTTAGAAATATTTTCAGTATTTTAACGCAGAGATAGACATTTTTACAAATAAGAAGGTTAATCAACAGAATTGTTGGTATTTATATGTATATATTGGTATATTGGTATATTTATGTATAAATATTATGTAGTAATCTCTGTTTCTTTGTTCATAACTCAGGAACCCCTGGACCGATTTGCCTTAAAAGGGAATTGAGTTATTAGCTTGGTTACAAATCTGCTAAATAATGCTTTAGATTCACGTAAAGAATGAACTGACGGTAAATTCAATTGTACTCAGAACTAGAAGTAAGCAATCTTATTTTAATATTGCATTGCAAAAAAATTTATATTTCAATGCTTGATTTATTTTTCTAAAGTAACCACAAAAATTGTATGTGCGTGAAATCAACTAAAACAGACGTATGTATGTTTAATAGATAGCATCACCCCCCCCCCNAGTTCCATATAATGTCATAAATACACCCTTATTGCACATGGAATAGGAAGACTGTAAATTTTATACTGTCTATTTAAAACAATGTTCTTGTAAATTCTCCAGTTTTCATTTTATTTCCATCTAGTTTGGAACCCACCTTTGCCTGAAAACAAAACTTTTGCTATTAAAGGCAACCCAATAAAATTACAATTCCCCAATTAAAACTTAGGGTTCATGAATTATAATTAGAAATACAAACAAACAGAGATCACTACTTTATATTTATAGATAAAATAAACATTAGTCCAGTGTTCAGGTACATACGTAATGTAATTGCCAAAAATAAAAATTATTATTTCATTCAATCATTTGAAAAAAAATCAAGTTTTCGACAATTTTCCGATCTTTGGAAGGTTACAATCTAGCGATTAGTAAACTGAATTTTCTAAATTTTGTTTAAAGTCATAAAGAAATGTAGTACGTATTTTATCTGTCAATATATTAAACCAAAAAAGGTTATGCATCTCAATCTTGAGTCTAAAAGGTTTTCTAAGGTATCATATCGTGACGGTAACCTGTTAATAAATCTGAATAACAATTAATAGTTGTTTTTATTTAGATTTGTATAAAAAGTTCGTTGAACAGTTTCCAAAGAAAATTCTATTTGATTAAATATACTAAAATCTAATAAAAATGTTAAAGAGATTGCAGCTGTTCCCTTTATTAAAAAAAGGGGCAGGGTCGATTGCAAACCTTTAAACCTTTATCGGATCAATCATGTTTTCTAGCATAACAGTGGTTAAGTCTAAAAAAATTTTCAGTTTATTTTAACCAGAAATCTGTGAGAAAAAAAAAAATGTGAAATGGAATAAAACAATTTAAAAAAAATCTTTGTTTAAAGTTAAAAACCAGAAATAGTTTGTTCATTTCTGATCGTAAAAACCGTTGTAAATGTAAATGTAATGCAAATAACAGGAAGATTAAACTTGAAATATCCAATTCCTGAACTCATATGAATCTTGTGAATACGTAAAAGATTTATCTTTGAAGAACTTCAATAAATTGAAAACATGATTATTTTTATTTTCGAAAACTTATTCAGGGATTCTGTATGCCTCTTCTCTTCATTAGCCTTCTTCCAAGATCATCTTCATGTAATAGTAGAGACTATAGGTACTAATAATGATGATGATAGTTTGTAAGGTTTAAATGATAATATTTTTCAACTGTTGCCTAAATTTAAAGGGACAGTAAAGGAAAAATAAAAGGGGGTATGGGCTAAAACCTGAGCATCTCATGAGTTGATCGATCGATACCTATAAGAGTTCTATCTGATGCTCCTGTCTCGAGAACTTGACATAAAACTGTGTAAAAATTATACCAAAACGTATATTTGTAAGATTTTGTATAAGGTTCATAGTATTCAACAGATTATATTCAACAAATACGTAACCAATCTGAAAACAACGATATTCCAAAGGAGCCTGAGAAACTCAAGTTTGCTCCTATTATTATTTGAATGCAATAATTTTTTATCTTTAATAGATATAATTGATATTATTATTTATGCGTTCGGAACATGTCACCAGAACTCCAACTAATGGTCGTGCAGTATTATTGTCACGTGTCTCCGACTGCATTACGTGACCAGTATACTGCACTGCCATTAGAGGTAGTTTTAAAATTCGGTGATGGTGATGGACCAAACCTCTGTAGAGTAAAAAAAGTAGATGTTAGTTCCACATTTATTGAAAATATATTTCGGTCTCGGTTGACCCTCGTCAGTTCTTGAGATTGTTTCTTCACAAAGATTAAAGGTAGTTCTGGTCACGTGATACGGACGTATATCTTATATATATACGTTTTGGTATAACGTTGACACAGTTTTATGTCAATTTCTCGAGACAGGAACATCAGATAGGAATCGTTCAACTCCTGAGAATCTCTGGTTTCAGCCTATACCACCTTTCACTTTTCTTTTACAGTCCCTTTAAGAACGATGCGAATCTGTTCCAGATCTTCTGAATCCGGGATATTTCTGGAGGAGGATCCAGGGGGAGAGGAGTACAGGGAGTATTCAGATTATTATAGTTACTACGTAGATCAAGATCAACATTATCAACAATATGATCAGGTCAGATCAATATTATCTAAAATATGATCAATTCTCTAAAGAGATTGATCAGGCTAAATCATCTTGGGTCAAATTCGAGATATAAAAATGTAAGCCTTTGAATAATACCTTTTATATTTGTAGAACCTAGGAGAGAATAATTACCTAGAAGAAGAGAAACTTTCATATTCTCTTTACAAACACTGTAAACCCTGTGATACTGCGGTAATCCATCTTTCTCTAGATCTTATCCTTCTCTTTAACAAATCTTTCTCTAGATCTTATCCTTCTCTTAAACAAATCTTTCTCTAGATCCTATCCTAGCTCTTTAACCAATTTTTCTCCAGATCTTATCCTTCTCTTGAACCAATCTTTCTCCAGTTCTTATCCTTCTCTTTAACAAATCTTTCTCCAGATATTATCCTTCTCTTAAACCAATCTTTCTCTAGATCCTATCCTTCTCTTTAACAAATCTTTCTCCAGTTCTTATCCTTCTCTTTAACAAATCTTTCTCGAGATCTTATCCTTCTCTTAAACCAATCTTTCTTAAGATCCTATCCTTCTCTTTAACCAATCTTTCTCTAGATCTTATCCTTCTCTTTAACAAATCTTTCTCCAGATCTTATCCTTCTCCAAACCAATCTTTCTCTAGATCCTATCCTTCTCTTTAACCAATCTATCTCTAGATCTTATCCTTCTCTTTAACAAATCTTTCTCCAGATCTTATCCTTCTCTTAAACCCAATCTTTCTTCAGACTTATCATTCTCTAAACCAAATCTTTCTCCCGATCCTATCCTTCTCTTTAACTGATCTTTCTCCAGATCATATCCTTCTCTTTAACTGATCATTCTCTAGATCATATCCTTCTCTTTAACCGATCTTTCTCCAGATCCTATCCTTCTCTTTAACCGATCTTTCTCAAGATCTTTTCCTTCTCTTTAACCGATCTTTCTCAAGATTCTATCCTTCTCTTTAACCGATCTTTCTCAAGATCCTATACTTCTCTTTAACCAATCTTTCTCAAGATCCTATTCAATTCTCTTTAACCAATCTTTCTCAAGATCCTATTCAATTTTCTTTAACCAATCTTGCTCCAGATCCTATCCTTCTCTTTACCCAATCTTTCTCCTGATCCTATCCTTCTCTTTACCCAATCTTTTTCCTATCCAATTCTCTTTACCCAATCTTTCTCCAGATCCTATCATTCTCTTTACCCAATTTTTCTCCAGATCCTATCCTTCTCTTTAACCTATCCGTCTTTAGATCCAAGCCTTCTTACAATCCTTTTTCTAGCTTATATTCGTGATTAGTTTTCACAAAAAAGCAAAATTAGTTAGAATGTTTTTTAAATGTATCAAAGAAAACTTTAGAACTGGCGTAAGGTGGATCTGAGCTTTTTTTAATCCCTTACTTAAACTTCTCCGAATAATGAAAAGATTTATTTAATCATTTTTTCGCCCTCACTTTCCTAAACCTACTTTTCTTCTTAAAATCATATTATTTTGTTTGTGAAGGAGTTAAAATCCTCAACAGACGGACCTCCCTGCTGTCCTCTTCCTGCTGGTAGGTATCATTCTCCTTCCTTCTCTCTTCATAACTATACAAACTGTGGTCGGCAGTCCATCAGCAGGATTATTGGCGGACATGAAGCGGTAGAAAATGAAATACCATGGATGTGTGCTATTCTTAGGTTTGTTGGGTATATATACGACAAATAATATATATTGAAATTAGAAGCTTAATTTTCATTTAATTTTCCCCCAAAACAGTAGGAAATAAGTGATCTCCATTCTGCCTAGTACCTTAACTGATCAGGCAATATATATCAATCCTGCAAAAAGACTAAAAGCAAACAAATTTATGTTAAATTAAAAAAACCGTCTCTACTTAATGGTCAGTTTAAATACAGCAGTAATAAAAAAAACTGTAGAACCTATTGTTTCTAAGTCGTAATTAGAATCAGCAAGTAAAGATAACATTCTTAAAGACAGAAGATACTAAGAAAAAGACGTGAATAATTGTTTTTTGTTTTATAGATCTGATAATCGTTGGAGGGGTTGCGGAGCCGCTCTTCTTAACTGTAATCCCGTAGTTCTTGTTACAGCAGCACATTGTGTACAGGTCATATAATAATCATGTACAGTAATTGAACTATCAAACTTTGGAATAGGTTGACGGCATTATAGCAATACCTATACGTAAATAATTTTGTTACTAAGCAAATAGTGGTACAAAATACAAATACATATTTAAATCACTTGTCAAATTGGTCTGTTTAAGCTGCACAATTGTTGTGTTTCATTTCTATTGGGCTGTTTAAAGTTTTTCTATTCCAGAATTTTCTGGTTCTCACTATTTTAGACAAAACTCAAATTTTTGAGCCAGTTTAAATAAATCATGTTTGACCCACAATAACATGAATCTCACCGCAGAAAAAATAACCCACCCTATTAAGAAATGCGAAAATTTTCGTTCGTATTACGCAAACTTTTTCGCAAAACTTCGCATTTTTTCGTGAAAATGAATTAATAGAAAAAATGACAAAAAAATGCGAAATTTTGCGGAAAATAATTTCCCAAAAAAATCCACGAAATATTTGTGGAATTCTCTGCTCTGAGCGCTCAGCATTAGAAGTTTTGTTATATAATAATTAATAATTTCGCTTCCTTATTTTTTGCGCAATTTTATCATTTTTTTCGCGAAATAGATTAAAGCGTAATTTCGCAAAAAAGCGAAAATGTTTGCATTTTTCTCGAGCAAACGAAATAATGCGAAATTTTCGGCGAAAATGTGTTTTTCCCCCAAAAATGCGAAAATTTCGCGAAATGTTTCACCGTTTTCGCTGGAAACCCTGTTCTTGTACCCCCTCCTTAAAAAAATTATTCAAGAGTTTTGTTAGATTATAAAAATATGTATTTATTTGGTCAGGGTATAGATGATCCATCAAGTATTAGAATTGCATGTGGAGCACACAATATGCTGTTAAAGGAACCCTCACCGCTAGACAGGTCAATAAGTATATCAGGAGAAGGTTTAAAATGCAACATTGTGACCTCGTAGCGTCCCTAGTTTTCATTTTACGCAGAAGTATGAGAAAAGCAAAATTATCCAGTAACATACATAACAGTAACATACATAACAGTAACATATTAGAAATTAGAAATACATTTTTATTCCTCTTCACAGAGCTTTAATAATTGAGAACATATCAGATATTATTCTTACGTTCAATTCACTTTAGTTTAACGTAATATTTGAATGTTTAAAGAGAGTGGTCGCGAAAAATAAAAGGAGGCATAGGCTGATATCGAATTGAATTCGATGTTGATTGCTACTAATTTTGATTCGATCTGTTGCGGTTTTCAGGAGAAAATGTTTAAAACCGTCTTTAACTAAATTAAGAGCGTAGCGTCAATACAAATTGTTGAATTCAAGTCGATGCATTCGCATATAGTTGATATATATACCCGGGGTTTTAGTGAATAAAACAAATATTTTTAGTGACATAAGTTTAAATGTTTGAAAGCCTGTATTTAAAGGAAAGAAAATCCAAGTCAGATTTGTTTAGGTATTAAATAATATGATAATAACATTTAAAAACTGTTTGCTTCTTAGGAAAACATCCTTTCAAATTTAAATTCAAAAGATCAATTTAGTTTAATTGGTTCCATAGCATAGTTGAGCCCCAGAAAATCAAGGTCTAATTAAAAAATAACGTCATTAAAGACAATTTAATGAACAATTTATACCAGGAATGAGGTTCGAATGGATGTTTCTGAGATAATTATTCATCCTGAATACAGAGATCCAGCATACTCATTCGACCAAGAAGGACCTAAACTATTCAGGTTACATATTTGAATGATATTTCTAGATATTAAATGATATTTCATATATTCAAATAATTTTTTAGATATTTCAATGATTTCTTTCTAGATATTTAAATGATATTTTCTAGAAATTACAAGGATATTTTCTAGATATTTGAATGATATTTTCTAGATATTCAACAGATATTTTCTAGATATTTGAATGATATTTTCTAGATATTTAAATGATATTGCTGTGATTAAAGTGAAGAATAAACTTCCCTGCTCTAGGTTGATTATTTTAGTGAACAATAACTCCCTAAAAGCATTTGTGCGCTAAGACTAATCAAAAATAAATAGAATATTTGTCAGAACTTTAAACCAAGAAAAAATTAATAATTGCGTTTAAGTTTTTATCCACTGAAAGCAGCATAATTTTCACAAAAAAATTTTCTGTTAACATTTTTAAAAAACTGAACTAAATCAGTGGAGTTATCTATCCTGTTTGTGTTCCACATGTCGGAGATGTTCATACAGGTAAATAAAGGAAAAATAATCAGCCTTTTGTAAAATTGCTATTTTAAATGATAAAAATAAACAGCCTTTTATCAAAATTAAGTATGTATTGTATTGTGATATAGTAAAGATAACAGATTCTTTGTATGTAAGTAATATTTTTCTCCAGACACAGTCTCAAAAAGAAAGTAAATATCCGAAATAATATTTTTAAAATGCCATGAATGCTGTCAACATTATATGTAAGAAATCTTGTCCTTATGAAAAAATACATACTTTACTTTTTCATAAAAATATTTGAATTATAAAATTTCTGAACATTAAAAATTATTGACAAAAAACCGGTTTTGAACCTAAGCCTTGACATTGTACACTGTACAGACAGCACAGGTCTCCTCTCAGGCTGGGGGAGAACAAAATGGCCGAACGGCATGGTGTCGCAGGTAAGCATGGGAATCTAGTAGCAAGCACACTTCATTCTCTTAATAAATTTTATCATTTAATAATTATTTATTGGAGCCTGCATTTTACATTGTTTTTTTGAAAATAATGACTCAATCTAATGTACATTGCTCCAATAAATTATACAATTGATACGTACATTTTACGGTGTACCCAGAAAAACGCCAGTGAAGAAAAAACGCTACTCTTTTCACTTTATGTTTGCAAGTTAATAAGTTCATAATAGAATTTGTAAACATTTATTTAAATTTTTGTCGAATTAACCATGCAACTACATATAAAAATTAAAAATATAAAAAACTTATTATACACATTTATTTATAAAAATCTTTTAAAATGTCAATATGCTGCAAATATATATCTAATTAAATCATTGTAGTCAAGAAAGCTATTTAAGATTAAGACTAAATTAACTTCTTATGCGTAATATATTTTTACAATTTGGCAAATATATATAAATATATTTATGTCACATACAGTACGGACAAAGTATATTTACATACAGAGAAAACAAATCTTACATTAAAGTTGTTAGTTCACATTAACTGCTCAACATTGCACATTTTACGTTAATGTTTCTACTGCATATTCATCTTCTGTATTCTCCCTTTCTTTTAACAGACTGTAGAAATGAAATCAGAAATCAGACATAATATTCAACTGGTGGGTATACGGGATTGGATGTTTTGAGATAAACTTTTTCTTGAATCATTATAACCTTATGCTTAATTAGTTGTTCTAACTTTGACGTTCAACATATTCCACATTTTAAATTAAGCTGAAGGTTTTAGTTTTCAACGTAAATCATCAATTGTTTGTAAACTTACGACATTTTTAATGTCAATAAAATTGCAACCCTTATGTAAATTTTTTATTCCTCTTAAGGAATATCAGCAATTTTTACTATGCAGGCGAACAAAATTGCCAAACTTTGGTTCCTTACTGTTTTTGGAGTAGAATTTTGCAAGTTCATCTTTTTTAACACGTGACCACCTTTGGCATAGTAAAAAAGCATCCTTGAGGTGTCAAATTAGGAAAAATACTAAACAAAAGTAGTTAGAATGTTGTTTTAGAACCTTTAATGTTTTTCTTTAAAAACTCATGCTCCGTTACCCTTCCCTTCCCTTATATGTATAAGAAATACAATTTATCATCCAATCTAAAGTTCAAACCTAAAATTACGATATTTTCATACAGTAGCGTTTTTTCTTTACTAGCGTTTTATATTTTATCTTGTAGCGTTTTATGAGTGCAGCGTTTTATCTATATAGCGTTTTTCTAGTATGCCATTTTACGTACCAAACTAGGTTATCAGACTTTCATTCCATGCATTCAATCCACCATTTGTAGGTTCTAAAAAAAATCCGACTGCCAGTAGTGAGCAGAGAAGTTTGCTCTCAGGTATAATAACTCAATAGCCTTAATTTTAAACTTCTTTCAAACAATTCGTATCCATCACCAAAATCAAAAAAAAATAGTTTTATAAATATATATAGGTTTGCAGTGTAGGATTAAATATCCTAGTACGGGTTGCAGTACAGACATGTCATCTAGCAGATACTCAGATATGTGCAGGAGGAAACCAGGGAGAGGGGGCTTGTCAGGTACATCAATACTGTGAAGTACATACATACAAGTTGATATGTACACTGTACAAGAACAAGAAATGAAACGCAATTATGAATATGAACATAAAATTAACGCTTTTGTGGAAGTACACACGAGGTCTCGATTATTAGAGAAAATATGTTCAAAATTGCAGGATACTCTTTTTGGGTTATATCATTGTCAAGTTAAACAAAATGTGAAATATCATAATTCTTAATTATGTGAAGGGTGATAGTGGAAGTGCACTGGTTGCCAGGTATTCGGATGATGAACCTTGGACTATCGTTGGAATCACCAGCTGGAGTAGAGGGTATGTTTAGTTTATTACTGGAGTAGAGGGTAGGTTTAGTTTACTACTGGAGTACAGGGTAGGTATATAGTTTATTACTGGAGAAGAGGGTAGGTATAGTTTATTACTAGAGTAGAGGGTATGTTTAGTTTATTACTAGAGTAGAGGGTAGGTTTGGTTTATTACTGGAGTACAGGGTAGCTATAGTTTATTACTGGAGAAGAGGGTCGGTATAGTTAATAACTGGAATAGAGGGTAGTTTTAGTTTATTACTGGATTTTAGGGCAGGTTTGGTTTATTACTAGAGTAGAGGGTAGGTTTAGTTTTTACTGGAGTCGAGGGTAGGTTTATTTTATTACTGGAGTAGAGGGTAGGTTTAGTTTATTACTGGAGCAGAGGGTAGGTATAGTTTATTACTGGAGTAGAGAGTAGGTATAGTTTATTTCTGCAGAGTAGAGGTTAGGTATAGTTTATTACTGGAGTAGAGGGTAGGTTTAGTAAATTCAATACAAGTATAAAATGATTAATAAATGCACAAAAATCAAAAACATTCTTAATTGTTTTAAGTATTTTCTTGTTTTAACGATTGTAATGTTAGACTAGTCATGTGCTTCAAGCTTGTGCAGCGCTGACAATTAGTCTGAAGAATTTACCAAATATTTGAAATTTCTAGAATACATGGAGTTTATTTTAAATGAAGACAGATGAGAAGAAACAGTTTAACGCGTCATATGACAGGATTAAGAGTTCTAATATTTTGCATAGGTTTTTAGTCCCGTTAGTTTAACCCTCTAGGGGAATAAATATTAATGGTAATTCATACAAACTACACTCACTACACAGAAAAGTTAAATACTATTTTATCTACAAGATCATATTTTTATTTGTTGAGAACAATTAACCCCCCAACTTTGAAATAACTCTAGGCTGATTTTTCAGAAGACTAAAATAACATTACAAGTCTTCAGTCGAGTCTTAAAAGCGAATGTGTACAGTACAGTACAGTGAAGTCCTATCTGGAACTTTATATTGACGAGCCAAACTAGTTATTTTACAATTATTTATCGAAATCAAATAATATTAATTCATTATTTTGTGGTTTCACACACGTGTAGTTTCACGTGACCCTCCATTTAAAGATGACAATGCCCGATTTACAACGGTACCCTTACAAGCTTTGTCAAATCAAGTATGAATTGAATATCCATGTTATTGTTTCTTTTCATTGGTTATTTTCATTTTCGGGTTATCTGATTAAGTGATTTGTGTATTTCTTGCTTATAAGAAGCAATTGAGAAAGTATCAGAATTATACACTTAACAAGTCAGAAAAACGACGGTATCTTCCACATTTTTGATCAAATTAAGGTTTTAATGGTACTGTTGTAAATCGGGCATTGCTATTTTTTCATGGAGGGTCACTTGAAGTTACGCTTATAGTTATATTTCCTTTTAAAGCATTTGAACATTTATATAGTGATTTTTTGATTGATTGATTAATTTTCTGTATAAATGGGAATATTGCAGGTGTGCTCTGGGTGGATTTCCTACAGTATTTACCCGAGTATCCGAATACATACCTTGGATATCAGAGCAGTACAATCTGGAGTACACTAGTATTTAAGTAAAATATATGCTAGAAAAGTACATATTCTACTTTAAGTTATTCAGGAGAACACGAGCTTTGAGCTACATTTTTATGATACAGTGCATGATGTTCTAAATAACCCGGTGTCACGTTAAACAAGGCCCGGGTGAAATCCATGTACAAAATTGATAGGAGGAGGAAAGGGGGCGGGTCAAAAATCGTATATTAGGAAATTACCGCTGGTTATGTACAAAATTGATAGAACGGGGGGGGGGGGGTCCAAAAATTGTTTACTTTGACGGACCCAAAGCATGCACATTATCATTGTTATTGAAATTGTTACAATTTTTTGTTTCCCCCCGTTCTGTCAATTTTATACATAACCAGCAGTAATTTCCTAATATATGATTTTTTGACCCCCCTCCCTTCCCCTCCTATCAATTTTGTACATGATTTCACATGCAACACTACCCGGACCAAATACAACGCCCGGTCTGGATGTAACGCTACACCGGAATAATAAAAATTGATTAATAACTTCAATGTCGTCTTTGACCTTAGAAAAAGTTTGCGGCATTTATTATAGGTAACTTGATTTTAGCAATATTTTTTCAAAAAAATAATATTCACAAAATAGCCATTTTTTTCAGATATAAAGATTTTGGTTTAAATTTAATTTATTGAAAAAAAACATAAAAATGTCTCATTTTGAACGAAATCTTTCATTTCTCCGGTAATAATGAAAGACCAAAACATGGCAGACCACATTTTGGAAATGGCAGGACATGGGGCTATTCTGTGATTGTTTCATAAAAATATATTGCTAAAATCAAGTTACCTATGTTAAATGCCGCAAACTATTTCTCAGGTCTAGACGACTTTAAAGTTATTATTTAATTTATACTATTCCGGGTTATTCAGAACATCACTGTATAAGAAATTTTTTATGAATGTAAGTTTTGTTAATACATATTTATTTTATTTTTTAAGAATGGGATTAATAGTCATTAAAATGAAACAACATATAGGAAGAAGAAATAACGATTTTGAGACTAAATAAAAAGTGATACTTAAGACAGACTGTAACGGAAAAATGAAAGAGGGTATAGGCTGAAACCTACGCGTGTTAGGAGTTGATAGAGACCCATAAGAGTTCTATCTGATGTTCCTGTCTCGAGAAATTGATTTACAACTGTGTCAAATTTATACGAAAATTTATACACATAAAATTTTGTATAAAAATCGTAGATTTAAACAGATCATATTCAGCAAATATGCAACTAATCTGAAAACTACGATATCCCAGAGAAGCCTAAGTAACTTCTGTTTGCTCCAATTATTATTTGAATTTAATCATTTTCATTATTAATAGATATATTTGATAATATAATTATTACGTCCGTATCGCGTGACCAGAACTCCTACCAATGGCAGTGCAGTATTATTGTCACGTGTCTTCGTCTGTATCACGTGGCCAGTATACTGCACTACCATTGGTGGGAGTTTTGGTCGCGTGATACGGACGTATAAATAATGCTATCAATTATATCTATTAAAAATTAATAAGTATTATTTTCAAAAAATAACAGGAGCGAACCAAAGTTACTTAGGCTTCTCTGGGATATCGTCGTTTTTAGATTGGTTGCGTATTTGCTGAAACCTTTTATTAAACTACTATTTATATAGACAATTATATATTATATATATATAGAGAGAGAGATTTTAGCATAAATTTGACAAAGTTTATTATCAATTTTTTGAGACAGGTTCATCAGATAGAACTCTTATGGGTCTTGATCAACTTTTAAAATGCTTAGGTTTCAGTCTATACCCCCTTTCATTTTTCCTTAACAGTCCCTTAAGAGGGAAAAAATTTAAGGATAAGAGTTACTTCGTATAATTTAACCTAATTTCGTCTTCCTTCACGGTTGCATTATTCAAAATCTTCAGATATTATCTTCAACAACTTTATCATATTTCATGTAACTTTTAGTTAGAACACTAAAACAGTACAATAGACAAAAAGACATTTACTGACGTGAATTTTAACATAGTGGTTGCAAATTCATTCAGAACTGAGTCAATTAATTTATATAAATATATGTACATATTACTTCATATAATTGAGTATACTCAACAATGTAAAAGATAAATATGAAAATAAATCTTAATAAAAATAAGAACCGATCTGAGCAAAAATCTGTATTATGCTCGTTAAAATAAGATTTCCTTCAAAAAAATGTCTTCCTAATGTGTTCCTAAGCTTTAAACCAGTGCTAAAATAATGTAACTAATAGTGAGCAGTGAGGCAGGAATTGAGGATTAAACGAATTGTTTGGAGAGCTGAACTTAAGTTGGAATAATCCGCCATGTTTAAAATATAAACCTCAATTTAAATATAATGAAATTTGTTGAAATCTGAACAAAATGTCCAGAAAACTAAAACAAGATGATCATAAAACAGAACAAATTGTTATGAAAACTAAAATAAGATGATAAGAAAACTGAGCAATTTAATCAGAAAACTGAACAAGTAGTTTAGAAAACTAAAACAAGAGCCGAAAACTGGCAAGTTTCAAAAGGCAAAAATAAGAAAATCAGAAAACTATGCAATTTGTTCAGAAAACTAAAACAGATGATCAGAAAGTTAAAACAAGATGATCAGAAAGTTAAAACAAGATGATCAGAAAATTAAAATATGATGATTAGAAAACTGAACAATTTGTTCAATACAGTTATCAAAAACATTTTAACGCTCAGAAAACTTGAGTGTTTAGTAAACTGAACAAAGTATTCAGAAAACCAAGAAAACGTTGTTTAGAAAATTGAAATAAGGCCGAAATACTGAACTATGCTGAGCAATATCTAACGTTACGATAAACGATAAATGAGTGATATGAATTATGCTCTTGGTTCAAATTAAGTTTAGTTGTTGGGTGATGTTTTAAAGTCAGGATCATAAATCCTATAATAACCGAGTGTAGTGCGTCCTGAGATGGGAACTCTTGTATTGTGAATATCGAGATCAATGCTTGATCTTTTGTTAATCCGTAGATTAATCTAATCTTTATTCTATATCCGGCCTGATAATCGTTTCCTGGAGGAATAACTGAATGAATTATCCTACGCATTGATCCTTAAATTTAAAGTGCCCACAGTGTATATTGAGATGAAAGCGTAGAGTAAAGAGCATCCAACACAATGGTTTAAATTAAGTTGGGTATCTAAGTGATGTTTTATACAGTGAAACCTTTAATAATGAATACATCGGAAGAATTTATCAAATGTCGTCTTGACAATTTTTCAACGAGTTTTATACTATATTACGTAAATTTCAGTATTTGGGAAAATAAATAAATATCCATGAATATGCAGGAACAGTTTTAAAGAGTTCCATATAATCATTTAATTAAAAAACTAAATATCTGCAACATTCCATTATCAGAAAGTGAAGAATACGACATTTGATGAATTCATTCGATGTATTCGTTATTAAGGGTTTCACTGTAGTTTATAGAATTGATTTAACCTGGATTATAAATCCGCCCTGGTTGGGTGATGTATGTTTCAAAATCTAGAGTTTTGTGAATTCGATTTTTAGATCCTATAATAACTTATACTATGGGAGTTAAGAGCAGTATATCCGATAAACAAATCAAATACATAAAATTATGAATATAATGTTGAAGGATAAATTAGAGTATTGTATCAGTTCATACTAAAGTGGGTTTATGTAAAAAGGGCATGTCCGATTTACAACGGTACTCTTTAAGCCTTACTTTGGTCAATAATGTGGAAGATATCGTTGTTTTACAAGAGTAAAAGGGGTTAATTCTGAGTATTTTCATCCTCTTATTTCTCTAGAATAAATTCGCGAGTCACTTCAATGGAGAAACCACTGTTTAAAATAGTCAAGTTTTAAAGTGGAAACATGGCAACTCATTCATTCTTGATCATGCAAAGCTTTTAAAGGTACCGCTGTGAATCGGACATGGAGGTTCACTTGAAATTACGTCAGCAGACCCTTTAACATATATTCATTTAATCAGCTGTAGATTTTATCTTTTTTGTCTGAATCCTAATAGAAGCTAGAAACACAAGTCTAATATTTATAAGGTTCTAGGTTTTCACTTCACTATGTATTGAGGAGAAGGACGGGAGAACAGCTTATTGATCATTTTTCTTGTAATTTTCCATCTCAAAGATGAGATCAACGGCTCCAAGGACGTTTTCAGTAGAGAAGGTTGGCTCCTGGTAGCTGTTTTCTACTGGCAAGAAATCTCGAGGAGAATGATCCAAACTTACATTAGATCCCCCGGTTCGGGAGAATACGCCTGAAATTATTTACTTAATTAGAGTTATTGTTTTACCGCAGGGATATTTATTTTCACTCCCCCCTCATCATAAAAATTTTCCCCCGTTAAATCATAAATAGAAAAAACTTGTTATCCCACCCCCAAAAAAAATTTAAAAAATACATTTACACCCCCGAGTTATGGATAGTTAGAAAGAAATTAAGATAACAATTGGACAAAATTGAAAGGAAATTATATTCTGAAAAGGACTTGTACCTGTCTCCACTAGGATTGAATAGCACGAGGTTGCTCCCTTGAGTTCTCCCTCTGTACCCAGAAGGTTGTCTATACTACGGGAGTTGTGACCAATATTCTAGAATTAGAAAATATTTAAAGAATATGATTTAAATTTTACAGTTTAGCAGGTGGGGACCTAAGACAATAGGCTTAAAGTAATATGAGGTAAAGGGTGCATATTTTTCAGAATTAGGATTTCTGAGGATTTTGAAAAAATTGAAAAATTGGACATCAAACGGCAAGTTTTTTTTTTATTATTTTTGATACTTTTTATCCAAAACTTCATTTATTTCCCCCAAACATCATTTATTTCCCCCAAACATCATTTATTTCCCCCAAACATCATTTATTTTCCCCAACTCAGGGAATTAAACCATAAAGCTTCTGGGGAAAAATACACCCCTGTTTAAGGTTTTACCCTGTCCCACTTTGCACTATATAGGAAGCAAAGAGATTCTTCAAGAAAAAAAGTAACAGAATTGCCATAAAATACTCATGATTTAAACAATGTTTTGGATCCTGTGAATAACATAATTTAAAAATAGAAGAAACCAAAAAATTTTATTTTTTGTCTAGAGTAGGTTCTAGAAATGCCCGATAATTGTGTTTCAATACAGAAAAACCAAAAATAGTACTTCTTGACACCAACAGGCATTTCTCCCTCGGTGCAAAAGATTAAGGGAAGGATCTGAGACAGGGGTGTAAATATAATGGGGTTATTGGGGATAATTACCACCCAGAATCTTGTTCTTGGGGATAAGTATCCCGAACTTTAACCTTGATTCCATGTTCATTAATTAATTGAAAAGATCAAATCCTAGGTGAAATAATTAACAAAAGATTGGAAATAAGGTTCGGATTCAATTTTTTTTCATCGAAGAGAACATAGTAAAAAAGGATAAGTGTACCCAGGATAGAACAAGGATTAGTGTACCCAGGATAGAAAAAGGATTAGTGTACCCAGGATAGAAAAAGGATTAGTGTACCCAGGATAGAAAAAGGATAAGTGTACCCAGGATAGAAAAAGAAAAAAATGAAACTAAAGAAAAAATGTGAAATGAACCTGAGCTTGAACCTGAGATATAATCTCTGTATCCCTAGCTCTCTGTAGATATTTATTGTATAGATTAGCTCCGAATATATCTGTACAGATGTTGTCTCCGATACAATAAATATGCCGAACCGGCTTCTTTAATCCTATTTTCAACGCTTGCTCCTGCAGAACGTGCTCACTGTGCCTAGAAACCAACCAGTTGAATCTTGGAATGATATCCAGGGGCGTAGTCAGGCTTTTGTCAAGGGGGGGGAGTCTTAGATTTTTCCTTTCCAGGGGGCTAAGCATCCATTGTGGCCCAAAATACGGGAAACCATAGATTTCATTGATCCAGGTTAGGGGGGAGGGGGACCAAGTCCCAATAGTGACCCACCCTATATACGCATCTGATGATATCAAAAGAACCGGAATCTTATTTATTCTATTATTTATGCATAACTGATGCAATGTTGCTTCACAGGAATAGCTTGAGGGGATTGTGTGAGTGTAATTTCACGTGACCCTCCATGCAAAAATGGCAATGCCCGATTCACAACGATACCCTTGAAATCATTATCTGATCCAAAATGTGGAAAATATTGTCGTCTTTTAAATTGTTTACTTCTTATAATCGGTTTTCCTGCAGTAGAAATATGCAGATCACCGTTGGAGAGAAACCACAATTAAAAAAGATCAGTTTCCCAAATTACAAACATTCTAATTAATACATAAACAGACAAACCTTTAAGGGTACCGTTATGAATCGGACATTGCCATCTTTGCGAGGAGGGTCACGTGAAATTACGCGTTCAGTCCCTTTAACAAGATCTTGGACAAGGGGGGATAAATTGTTGATTTCTTTTCCTGTATGTGATTTCACTTGGTTTTCCAACTAACGCTGTGTACACCAATTCATGCCCAGTTACCTGGAAACGGGTAATTAGTATACTAATTGATACCATTTCGGGTCAATTCATTGATAATTTACTCAATTTCTATCTTCTTAGTGCCAACGTTAAACAAAGTTCTTGAAGATGAGAATGAAAAGATATGTAGATGAGTTTCATTCAGCTTTCAGAAAACTGGTCTTTTAAAAGTGAGATTCTAAAAATATAAGTTTTAAAGTTTGTCTGAAGTTTTTAGTTCCCAGCTTCATACAGTCATAATCAGAAATTCCTGGAATTTATTTACAATTAAAGAGACGACTTTACAATCTAATTTTAAAAATATGATTAATGAAACGATAATAAAAAATAGCCCTAGTCCTGCCAATTCAAATTTAGGACTTCAAAGTCGTCTTTGAACTTAGAAATAGTTTGCGGCATTCATCAAAGGTAACCTCATTTTAGCAATATTTTTTCTGAAACAATTATCACTGAATAGCGGTCAGTGGTAGTCTTGCCATTTCCAAAATGTGGTCAGTCATTTTTGCGCTTCTATAATCTCTGGTATTTTTGATTAATTAAGATTGATCTTACCTTTTTATATAAATTTTCTAAACAGAGAAGAAATGCTCCGTGTCCAAACCTCGGCATTACGGCCTCGGCCATCCACTGGAGATCCATGTTGCAGGCCAGGATGGGTAGATGAGGGTAGACGATTTTTTCTGGAGCTGCGGATGGTTGACCGTCAGAGAGAAGAACATCTATGAGAAGCTAAAAAAGAGTTTCAGGATAACAAAACTATTCTAGGCTTATCATAGTGTACCTTTCATAACCCCCCCCCCCCCACACAAACACACATTGCTGATTTCACTAATTAGCAGGGGTTTAAATATTAGAAGATACTGAAAAATTAAATATTGGAAATGAAAAGGGGGGATGATTTTTAGGAAAATATACACCTCGGCTATATTGACCAACGCTATTTTGGTCTTTTCTTAATCCATTACTCCAAGCTATGCTTTTGCCCTTGTGGTTTTTTGTTGTTGCATTTTTGCCCCTCCCCCCCCCCTTTAATTGTTACTGAGTGTTTTCTTGTTTGAGTGCCCATATTTGTGCCTAGTGGATTCACATATTTGTAATAATTTTATTAGTTCGTCTAGCGTATAATTTATAAAACTTACAAGTTGTACAATTTGCCACTCAGTTGTACTGGGAAAGGGAGGGCCAGAGGGGTTGACAGTTAAATTCTAAAACTTGAGGTCTTGGCTTAGATTCTTGATAGAGTATGAAGGAGAAGGTGGTGGGGGTGAGGGTCTGAAAGTATTATACTAATGTATTAACCTGGAGTGATGTCTCCCACCTGACCGGCTCCCCGAAGAGAACTACAGCTTCTATTCTAGGGAAATATTTCTCGAAAGCGCAAGCTGCTGCGCGTCTACGTTTATGATCTACGGCGTCTAGAGCAGGGAAAGCATGGCGGAGTTGATCCATCGTTGTCACCTGTAACAATTAAAAAGTTTTCTGATTTATCCTCGTCAAATATGTACTTTTAACAATGTTCACTTTTTCTCAAAATATTTTATTTTAATGATTTGAATTATGAAAAATTCTTCTCTTAACTGTATTAGATCAAAATCTGAATTCAAATAATAACTTCTCTTGAGAAACTGCATCTTCGATGTGAAAAATAGCTAAAAAATCTTTTATCAACTGGCTGATAAACCCCGACTAGCTAATCGGTCGCTAGTTAGGTTGACGGTAGTTAAGGTCGGAAACATGCTAGCTTGTCAGTAACAGTCTAATTGGGCGCAAGTAGGAAAATCACAAGCTAGGCGGACAGTAGCTTGACAATCATAGATTGTTATCACAACTTATTTACTCTTCAGGTTAGACACTGTTGATTGATCGCTATTTGATTGTAGAGTGTCTTGTACGACAATTTTATAAAAATAAAAATCTAATATTTACCTTTTTAAATCCAAGATTTCGAGCAATGAACTCAACTGGTCCCTGTCCTGTTACAAGAACATGTTTGTTGTGGAACTCATTAAACATTCTCAGAGGGGAGTGTGCCATAACTACCTGAAATAAATCATTTCATCAGGAACCGAATTTTATGAATATGAGCTAAGTCGCTGACCTGCCTACCGCCGGTTCAAAAATTTTTCGAGGATTTGAATCGGTGAATCAGGATTTGAACAAAAGTTTCACCCTTAGAATTTAATGATTTCATTTTCTTTTTAGCTTGGGAACCCAGCATTGTCTGGAAACTAAATTTTCGCTTGAACCTACTCAACTTAAAACTTTAAACCAAGCTAAGACCATTTCAATGGTTCT
>NW_019396123.1:85646-153778 GCF_000591075.1 Eurytemora carolleeae | reverse complement strand
AGTAAACAGTTGTAAGTGTACTGTAAAGCTAACCGAGCACACTGGCATTATTTATTAATAGTAAACAGTTGTAAGTGTACTGTAAAGCTAACCGAGCACACTGGCATTATTTATTAACAGTAAACAGTTGTAAGTGTACTGTAAAGCTAACCGAGCACACTGGTATTATTTATTAATAGTAAACAGTTGTAAGTGTGCTGTAAAGCTAACCGAGCACACTGGTATTATTTATTAATAGTAAACAGTTGTAAGTGTACTGTAAAGCTAACCGAGCACACTGGTATTATTTATAAACAGTAAACAGTTGTAAGTGTACTGTAAAGCTAACCGAGCACACTGGTAGAAAACTATCACCCCCCATGGGAAGAAGTCATTTAATGAATTTTCTGTATAATAATGGTATTATAAATCAAATATTGTTACCAGTAGCTAGAAAATCAACTTGTTAAGTGATATAAGTCTGCCTGCACCAAATAATTGTTATTGTATCATGTATTCAAAATCATAACTTGAGTCTTATTGTTCTACAATTTTTTGGGTCTTACTATATAGTTATTTTCTCTCTGTCCCACCTGGTCCTCTGTTATAGGTATATTCAACCACTCTGAGAGTTTATCTGCCTTCTCCTGCCGGATGGAGTTCCCGGCGTTCGTCACAAAAACAGAGGGAATCTGGAGTAGGGATATTATCATTTGATTTGATTGATTATTGAATTGATCGATTGCTCGTATCAAATTAAATTATATATACTTGAGATATAAAATCAAGTATAAAAATATTTTGTAAGTAAGAAATAATCAATTTAATATAAATCTTGGGTCTCTGTCATACTTTCTCAATTAAAGTTTAAACATTAAACAAAACCGAATAGGAGAATCCGTCGTGGAAATGGACAAACACATTTTTTATATTAAATCTTAAATATTTAAATAACAGATCATAAAAATATCATCCCTTGAATTGTTGAGTTTTCTGATCAAAAAGTTTACTGAAGGCCTCTGGAGCAAACGGTAGAACGGTTCGTCCTCGAACAATTACTCCGTCAATGTCGAACATAATACCAAAGTTTGGTTCTGTTGACTCGAACCTTGAGCTAAGAACTCGGAGCGGATCAAACCTTGCTCCGCCCTGCTGGAACAACTGACAAGTCTAAAGATAAGAGTAATTTGATTTTTATCTATAGAATACGTTAATTTAATAAAAAAGAGTGTGTTTATATTTTTTACATACATTATTTAACATCTGTAAATTATTTCCCACTAGGTTAAAAATGTTTTACCGACTTTCTCAGAGATATGACAGCCATTTTCTCGTAGAAACAAAACTGAATGGGAAAATGAAAGATCTCCTTCGTTATCCTCTCCTCTCCTTTATCTAAACCTACTGTATCTCCAACCCGCCCTGTTTCCAGGTTTCTCAGATATCAATCGATCCCATTATTCTTCCCATTTTCAGTCTTGATTCCACTTCCTCTGAAATACATTAATGCATGTTATTGCCTTGGCTTGCCTTTACATCATGAATCTCTTTGTTTTTAGGTGAAAGCTATACATATTTATATTTTTTATTATGAAATATATAAATATAGGACGAACCCTAACGCAAACATTGAACACTTTTTATAATAAAATATATTTAATTATATTTAATTTAACTANTTAAAGCCGATTTATTGTTCTTTTCAAAATACTCATATACTCTAAAAGGAATTATTAATCCTTTTTCCAAGACATTTAAAACCCACGGATCGGCTTTCAAAATTTCTTTATTAAACTTATAAGAGTTTTCAGAATGAATATCTACAGAATTATCTATTTGGAACCTCGTTTCCAGCTCGGATATCAGACTATAGATTTTGGAAGCTTGATCCGTCGAACTGCCTCATCTAGTCCAGCCTATCGCTTGTTGTCCCTTGGCCGCAGTCTTCAGAGGTTCTCCAGCTTCTGTATACTGTCTCACTGTATAAACGCATTCCAAACTTCCGGCATAATGACCATAATCACCACAGGCGTAGCACTTGATGTTAGATTTATCAATCTTAGGTTTCTTGAACTGAGATCCAGCATTGTTCTTCTTCTCTCTCTCTTTATCCAACCTCTCTAACTTCTTGTTTTCTGTTTCCGTAAGAGCCAAGCTTGAGCTTTCTCCTGCGAAGGAGGCCGCCAACTCTACATCCTTGGAGAACACAATGTTTATGTATTTTTGAGTCTCTGTTAGTATCCTTACTGCGGATTGTACTCCTTTGACTTCCTCTTCTTCTCTCCTTTTTAGGGCTCTACCTACATTCTGCATATATTCCTTCGCAGTCTGTATATCAAGCGCTATCTTCTGGAAGAGTTTATTCGCAGGAGTAATAGGTTTATATTCCTGAATAAACACAAAAGATAAAAATAAGTTTAAAAAATAAAATTATGGAACTTAAAAAAAATTTTCAAGCTTAAAAATAAATAAATTTACTTATTACTAACTAACAAACGCCTTAAACCCTGAATAAACCCAAAAATAACATTAAGTTCAAAAAGTAATAAAAAAGCAAAATTAATAAAATTGATAAGTTTTTCAAGCTAAAAAAGCAATAAAATTAGTTACTCATTCCGAACTATAAACGCCTGAAATCCTGAATAAACACCCAATAATTAGAATAAGTTCAAACAAAAATAAAAAATAAAAATTAAAAATAAGAAGATTTATAACAAGTTTTCAAGTTAAAAAAGAAATAAAATAATTGCTTACTACGAACTTAAAATACTTAAGATTTTAATCATAAACAACTCTTTAACCATAAACTACAATGAACTAGCCCCACAGTCAATAAAACCAATCACACGGTCAAAAAACTAGCCACACATGCAATATAACTAGCCACACAGGCAATAAATCTGTCGTACAGGCAATAAACTAGCCATATAATCATTAAATCTGCCACACAGGCAATATTCTGGCCACACAAGCAATGAGTCAGCATCAGATAAAAACTAGCCACACAGGCAATGAGTCAGCATCAGATAAAAAAAAACTAGCCACACAGGCAATACACAAGCCACACAGGCCATATTCTAGCCACACAGGCAATAAACTAGCTATACAAACAATAAATCTGCCACACAGGCCATATTCTAGCCACGCAGGCCAAAAAACTAGCCACACAGGCAATATTCTAGCCACACAGGCAAGAAATCAGCCACACAGGCAATAAATCAGCCACACAGGCAATAAATCAGCCACACAGGCAATAAATCAGCCACACAGGCAATAAACTCAGCCACACAGGCATTACTCTAGCCACACAGGCAACAAAATATAAAAATAAAAATTTCTTACCCTGAGTGACATTCTCTCATTCAATCTTTCCTCCTGTAGATTAGCCGACTCCATCGTGAAGAAATTATCCAGTTTCTTCTTGCTCTTGGTTTTAACTTCAACCTTAGGTTCCTCCTCGCTATCCTCATCCTCCTCATCCCTGGCTGCTCTCCTCCTTACCACCGTGGCCGGGGCTCGGTTTCTCCTTTCCTCGGCTTCCCTTACTCTTTAACACTAAGTACTCTATCCGTGCTAGGTTGTAGGATTGGGGACTGGTGATAGTGAGTGAATATTGATACTAAACTCACGGACTGGACAGTTGACTTTAACTCTCAGCTGACAGGCTTCAATATCAGTCTCTCTCTCTCTCTCTCTACTCCCGTCGTACCCTGGAGCCAGGTATCAGCTGATTTAAAACAAGGAAGGGGATTAGGAAATCTGTTATACGAGATACAAGTGAAACCTGCAGGTTTGAGAGAGTTAATTAAAAGTAAAAATCGACAATGATGCTCTCAAAGTGCACAGGATTACTCCGGGGTTCCCCTATTACAGTCCTAGCTCGGGGTCTGAGTTTAAACTCTGTTGAAAGACAAAAAGCAGGAGTTGTTGACGAAGGAGAACCCGGAATAGGGATGAGACCTGCAGCAGCTCAGCTTGGAAACATGCTTGAGATCGGTTCTAGGTCCATATTTTCAACAGAAAACGATATGTTTCGTGAGATAGTTCGCAGGTTCATGCGAGAGAAATTAGCTCCGCTCCAGGTTCCGTTTGAAGAGAACGGACAACCGAGCAGAGAGATCTGGAAGGAGATGGGAACTCAGGGATTACTTGGAGTCTCTACTCCTGCTGAGGTCGGAGGAATAGGAGGAACCTTCCTTGATGAGGCAATTGTAGCTGAAGAGATGTCCTATGCCCACTGTGCTAGCCCTGCTATGGCTGTTCACTCGACCATAGTTATGCCATATCTTACTCACTACGGAACCAAGGAACAACAGGATCGTTATATCCCAGCTATGACTGCTGGAGATTGTATAGGATCTATAGGAATGACGGAACCTGATGCAGGTTCTGATCTCCAGGGTATCAGAACCAATGCTAAGAAGGACGGATCAGATTGGATAATAAATGGGAGTAAGATCTATATCACTAATGGTTGGCTCACAGATTTATGCGTAGTTGTTGCTAAAACTAAGATGGATGCTAAGAGAGCTGCGCATGGAGTTTCTTTATTCCTAGTAGATGCTGACACACCTGGATTTCACAAAGGTAGAAAACTCAAGAAACTTGGACTTAAGGGTCAGGATACAGCTGAACTATTCTTTGAGGATGTTCGTGTTCCAGCAAGTGCTCTGCTAGGTAAGGAGAACTCAGGTTTCTATCATCTCATGGAGCAGCTACCCCAGGAGCGCTTAATCATTGCTGCGCATTCTGCTGCTCACTGTGAAGCTATTTTTGAAGATACTCGAACCTGGGTGAAGCAGAGGAAAGCTTTTGGTCGTCATGTATCTGATCTTCAAACTGTTCAACATAAACTAGCAGAACTCAAGACCTCTATAGCAGTGTGTAGAGCATTTATAGATCAATGTATGGAGTTACATGAACATAAGAAACTATGTGGAGAGATGGCTAGTATGGCTAAATACTGGGCAACTGATCTTGAGAACAAGGTTGCTGGGGATTGTCTTCAGCTCCATGGAGGATGGGGATTCATGTGGGAGACTAATATTGCCAAGGCCTATGCTGATGCTAGAGTTCAGACAATCTACGGTGGAACTAATGAGATAATGAAGGAGCTTATTGCAAGAAACATTGTTAAAGATTAAACCAACCTTTTTTAAATGCCAAGAACCGATTGACGTGATTGAGATGGATATTTATTTATTAATAATCGCAAGTTAACATCATTTATTATGAATTATACATATTTATAAACCATAAAGTTTTTTATTTACATTTTATTGTAGTTTCATTGCAACTTCCAGATCTTGTTGTCGTTAATCTCATCCCAAACATATTTTCAACCTAAGCAGTTCAAATCTAGCTCATTTTCCCTTCATTCTACCTTCATTTATCCAAGTCTTAAAGTTAGATATTCTTGCAACTTAGAGACTAGGAATCTATCCATACTTCCATTATTAGTTAGATATAGAACCCAGAGAATCTTTATTGCCAGCCTTGGTTTATAACTTTGTGACTGACCGTATGATTAATCTCCCCCCCCCCTTCCCTCCCTACCCTCCTATCTGCCAATATTGAACCTTTCTAGCCCTAGAGCAGGGAGCATTGGGCGTTCCATGGAAAGCCCCCGCAAGAAATTTCTTTAACAATACAATACTCATGAACTCAGTTAACCCCCCCCCCCCCTGATCATATCTAAATCCTCGGTCAAGTTTATCAATCGTTAGGTAGGTCTGGGTTTGGGGACAGGTGAGCTAGATTTGTTTTCCTGACAAGTTTTCCGTCCTTACTGGAGTAAAATAAAGACTGTCCGTCTTTGCTGACAGATAAACAGTCGATTCCTCTCTGGAAATATATACAGTAACAAGTTTTCTAATTATGATTAATTAACCTGTAACATTTTTCTCAAATTCAAAATGATTATTTATTTTTACCGGTTCGGAGTAGTTGGCTATCCTTAATCCATCTGATAACCTAAAAAATATGATTATTAATTCTTCCAATCCGGGGATCAGATTCAGTAAACAGCTAGAAGTTTACATAGTTAACCACTTCTCTTTAACTTGAACCTGCCACGCAAGAGAAGTCGTTTATTACTTTCAAAATTTCATATTCCTGGTTCACCCTCTACTCCTGGTTCTACCCTCTACTCCTGGTTCTACCCTCTACTCTTGGTTCTACCAGCTATCTTTGGTTCTACCCTCTACCCCTGGTTCTACCCTCTACTCCTGGTTCTACCCTCTACTCAAGGTTCTACCCTCTAATCCTGGTTCACCCTCTACTCCTGGTTCTACCCTCTACTCTTGGTTCTACCAGCTATCTTTTGTTCTACCCTCTACCCCTGGTTCTACCCTCTACTCCTGGTTCTACCCTCTACTCCTGGTTCTACCCTCTACTCCAGGTTCTACCCTTTAACCTTTGTTCTACCCTCTACTCCTGGTTCTAACCTCTACTCCTGGTTCAACCCTCTATTCCTGGTTCTACCCTCTACTCCTGGTTCTGACCCCTAATCCTGGTTCTACCCTCTACCCCTGGTTCCAACCCTCTACTCCAGGTTCTACTCCTTGTTCAACTCTCTACTCCTGCAATTCTACCCTCTAATCCTAATTCTACTCCTGGTTGTAATGTCGTCTTGCAATATTGTTCAGTTGGAACAGGGTTTGATTTATTTCTTATAAGAGTAAGTAAATATTTGAAGAAGAAAAAACACAGCAAGTCTTCCTTTATTAAAACACGACAATTTCTGTTAGACACAACTCAGAGATCACTCATGTATACCTAAATATCTGGATGGAGAGAAGAGCTGGAGAATAGTAGATTGCAATATTCTCCGTTGGATCCAGGAAACTGAGAACTTGATGGAGACCATCGTTCTTTCGTTCTATTAAAATAGCATCTTTAATACGGTGGTAAGCCATTATATCAATATAACGAAGACGACTTTTTATTAAAGTTTTAATTGTTTAAACGCCTTTTTAATTACAAGTTTACAAGTAATTAAAGAGAAGCTTTTTTAAATGACAACTTCTCTTTGTTTCCATGTTTTTTTTTTTAATCCATGCTGGTGAAAAGCTTGATATAAAATCGAAAGTCGTCTTCACTATATTGATATAATCGCCTACCTCCGTTCTATATTTAAACTTAATGCTGAAAACCTAAAACTACCTAAAGTAAAGTAAAAACCAGATAACTGTGACATTCTTGTCGTCTTCTTTCCTCTTTTAATTGTTAATTGACGCTAAGAATATTTTCTAATTTGCAATCGTATTTTGCCCAAAAGTTAGATAAGATAAGATAAGATAACGTTTATTGCTAAAATAAATGTATCTGTATACAGATAGAGTTTACAATCACAAAATTGATGATTATATTAACAGTACAAGTATAAAGCAATTAGGTGGAAAATAGCTCTTGGCTGTTTTGATTATTTTTTCCACCTAATGTTAGTAATAATAACAAAATATTTCAATTAAATAGATTTAAGGAGAACGATTATTAATTGAAAAAATGTAAATTATAAAATTCTTTGCGACATTTCTCAGGTCATTTCTCAAGTTAGGACAAAGGCGACAAAGATTCCACAGTTTTGTGGTTCTCACCGTTTTATTTACAAATTTGAAAAAAATATCTCTTTTTGCTCAGAAAAATCATAGATGAATAAGTTGAAGATAAATACATGTAAAAGTTCCAAAGAAAAATATTGTATATTTTATTTTAAGAAAAATTACTAAAGCTTTCTCACCAATCAGAGTCCTGAAAATATTTCCGGTTTTCATATCAAGCAAACCTAATCCTCCTCTGCAGGGTGCACTAATACCAAATATTTTTATATTCTTTCTAAATTAATAAAAAGAACGCAAAAGCAGTGCGATTTACCAAAGATTTCTTGATAAAAAGTGAATGATAGGTCGTCCACGGGCCTTAAACAGGAATTTACTGATCCAGAGGGCTGAGCGACCCCCTCCCCTTTGTACAACTCTAAGGTCGTCTTCTTTGGATGAATTGAATGATCCTAATCTCAAAAAAGTCTAAACTACAGTTTATTATGAGAGTTTGAGTCAGTCAGCCCACTCAGCCTAGAATATTTAAACAAAGCTAAAAACGTACCTATCTAGTTTCCCAAGCAAAATTTAAGGAAAATCGGTCAAAGTATTCATGAGTTATGATCGGACATCAAACTGACAGACAAACAGAGATTATTCCTTTATATATTACTAGGTTTTCGCGGCGCTTCGCGCCTATCTTCTATTTCAATTATAAACATTTTTTCTTAGAATACGTTGTATAGAACAAAAACAAAAAAATTTCGCGGATTTTCAAAATTTAAGGAAAATCGAATTTTGTTTTGGAGGGAAAGTTTTGAAATTTTGATCATCTTTAAACCTTTCCTCGGGTCTTGTGAGGTCCCACAAAAATTTAGGCCCGATCGGTTCAGCCGTTTTGACGTTTATGGGATACAAACAATCAGACAGAAAAGCAAAGTATATATATAGAAGAAGGTATAGCAATTAATTTTCATCCCCCTCTTTTATGAGCTAGTAAAAATTTACTTTTTATCCTTGAATATTTAAAGTGTTAAATGAAATATTTTGCACACAAAAACTAGAAGCTGAAAATCTTAACTATGCGAGAAGAGCGGGAAGGATTTTTTTCTAGCGATTTTTTAGATTTCTTTTAAAAAACTTAAAAATAATTATTTTCCTGACTCCGATCTTTCCATCACTTGTCGTAGATCCATTCCAACCAGGATAAGTTTTGTTGTTTCTTCTGTCAACAATATCAAAAAGTCAAAATATAAAATATTTAAGGACCAAAATGTCAAAATGTTAAAAATTAGAAGTATTCCGAATGTTAAATATCAAAATGTATGTTTAAAAAAAAGAAAAAAATAACAATGTTCAACTTGCTTAATTTCTACTTCTGTATATTTAGAAAAGAAAGAAGTTAAATCTTTCTTAACATAAACACATATGGACCAGAACCGAAAACTTCTTTCAAATCCATCCTCTCACCTGTTTTTGATGTCTAGGATTGCTCCTTTCTCTGAGTTTATTATACCAATGGAGTAGGGTTTACTCTGAACTGGAACTAGACGGAGAACATCCTTGGTGAGAAGACCCTTAGGGTTCAGGGTGTAAAGACAATCTCCAGTAGCGGTGTGGAACACTATAAGGTAATATTAAAGCTAGGACTAATTTCTCCGTGCATAAATTTGCTACCTGAGATATTTTGAAGCTGGTTCTCGTAACCTAAAACTACCAACCAGAGTTCAGAGCAGGTCAAGGATCCAGGTTTAGGTTTCAGTGCTCCAACACTCGTCTTGTATACAGAAGATCCTTTAGGAAGTGTCCTACACTGGATTATTATCCTTGTAAGCGATCCAGCACTCTCCTGATCAAACAAATAACAAATTTAGAAATAATAATTTTTTAGATACAGGGTGTTCCACGAAACATGAAATAATTTGTTGAATTTTATTCGTAAACCTAATTTAGAAGTATAATGCTAGCGCTTATAATCACGAACACCCCTAGGCATTTCCAAATAGAATTTTGTTCAGTTTTCAATTTTGTGAATGTGATTATTGTTTCAAGAATCAGGCATGTAAAAGTAGGTTTGCGAACGAATGCTGCAATAATTTCAAAGATCTAAGACGACCTGTAAGTCGTCTAGCTACTGTCATGCTTCGTGGGACACCCAGTATGTTAAATTCTGTTAAACCTGTGAAAGAATGATAAGTTTCCTGTCCAGGTCCCAGAGAATGAACTGTATTATGTCTGGCAGAAACTCCTTTAGAAGGAGTTTATAAGTTTTCAGGTTCCAGATACACAGGCAGGAGGATTCACTTGTTACAAGGAGGTCTCCGTTCCTAAACACAAGGATTCACTTGTTAAAAGGAGGTTTTCTCTCCTAAACATGTTTTAAACCACCCGAACCCAAAATTATATAATCCCAACTAGACTCGGGTTTACATGTTCAGAGACTGCATGATTTAAATAATAAAAAGTCTCAAGTTGAGTCTAATTCTAAACCAGCAAATCACTTCGACTAGTCGGACCTCACTTTGAATATTAAAGTTGAGACTAAGGAATTAAGACTCGAGACTAAGCTCTTTATTTGCGGCCTCAAAATATCAAATTAATATTTTGCTTAAAAAAAATACAGATTGAACCTAGAAATAACTGACTGTGTAATGACTGCACCAAGTGGAGACTCTGAAATCTTTCTGAGAATACGTCCTGTTTTAGAATCCCAGATACATACACAGTTTCTAGTTTCAGTAAACACATTCGTCCTGGAGAAAGAGAATACGTTAACCATGTTTAATCTTTAAAGAATATACTAGGTGTGATAATCAAGTTTTGAGAATAATCTCTTTGAGATATGTTATACCAAACTTAAAAAATTCACTTTGTATTCTGAACGTTTTATCCTGTTTCCTTATAAGCAGAGTAAAAACCATACCCTGTATCTGGAACATGTATGATCCTGGAAGCCAAATCCTGGCTGTGAAGTTCATGGGTTTCCTCGTTCCGTAGTTCCAGGTCCCAAACCTACACAAGATAAGGATCAGCAAAAAATGTAAAAAAAATTCTACTGGATAATGTTGTTTCCAGAGTTGGAGTTATTCTACACTACTCAAATATTAGATCTTTCAGATTTATCAAATTGTACAAAAAAGCGATCATTTTTTATTGTTACTTGACCAATTATTAGTTAATTCACATTGAGAACAAAATCTAACGAAATACAAAAGCAAAAATTGGCTTGATTTGTCGGTTATGCAGTTCAGTGCGCATAGACAAATATTTGCAAAAAGCACATTTCAGTTTCTCCCATGGTCAGATTTAGAGATTGATCTTTCTAAAACATCAATGAATTTTCTTACAATCATGATAAACAGATTTGGTAATTTGTTTATTAAATGGTTCTACTTGGTTTCTCTTAATTTTTATAAAATCAACCCATAATTGTTAAAATTATGGCTTTTTCGGGCTAAAAATAGGTAAAATAATTTTTTTCTTTGCTTCTCATTTAAAAACCCTTAAAGATATATTCTGATTAAAATGGTGAACTTGTTTATCATGACTTCAAGATAATTTACAAACATGCTAGCACTAAAGCTGACCATGGGAGAAGCTGAAATGTGCTTTATGCACATATTTCTTTATGCGCATAAAGCTATACATTTTTCTTGGATGTACATGTTAGATTTAGTTCTCAATGTGAATTAAAAAATATTTGGTCAAGTAAAAATATACAATCAGATTTTTGTACAATTTGATAAATCCGAAAACCCTAATATTTGAGTAGTGTCTAACCCAGATACTTCTGTCTCCGGAGTTAGAAATTATTCTAACCTTGATGGTTCTATCTCCGGAGAAAGTTATTACTAAGTCTTTCTCCGCTTGATGCAAAGGAAACATCCCCAGAATGCGTCCAACATGAGCACTTAGAACATTCTCCAGCAAACCTTACAGGAATTGAATATTTGCCACAAACTCCGATTTTCTAATTTTCTTTCCAAACGGATGTCATAGACCTTAGATATTTCAAACTATGAATTCTTTGAGATCAAATAATCTAAGTTTGGAATATCAAAGGTTTACACAATCAGTTTACAAAGATATAGGGAATAGAAAATTAGTGTCTTTGGCAAAGACTCAATTTTCAATTCAAACCATTTAATTTTTAAACTAAATGATAATTAAAAGCAAAAATAAAATCAATTTAAAAAGTCGTCTTTCACCCAACATAATTTTTTTTGAATTAATAGTTAAAATGTTGATATTTTTATGAACCTGTGTCCAGGTTCCAAATATAAATATCCCGCCGGAGAGCACAAACTGCTAGGTTTTCAAACAGAGCACATCTACTCGCAAACTGGTTTCGGATTCTTAGATTATTCACACCCTTTGGAAATCGAAGAATCAATGGGTCTGTCTCCTTAAACAGGTTGAAAAGAATAAATCCTGAATTGAACGCTGCGGTTAGGACGGTTTCTTCTTTCTCCAAAGATATCATAATAAGTTCGTCCTCACAACTGAAAAATAAGCATTTCAGTAATCAGATATTGTAAAAAAGTATATATTTTTCAGTGCTTTACCTAAAATATTTAATATGTTTCCAATCATTTCCGTCCAAGATAAATTGGTTTATATTGTAATTCTCCAGGTCATCACAACAGTACAGGGTTCTCATATCTACACTCATACAGTACACGGAGTGGAACCCAAGACTGGAGATACTCTGATCTCTTCTACAAGTCAACCTCATTCTTGGATCCGATTCTGATCCTGTCCACCACACCACATAGGAATCAGACTCGGAGACAAAGGAAACTTCCAAAATGTGCATGTTTTCATTCTCCAGTACTCTCCTTCAACCATAGGTCCGAAGTTGAAAAGATTTATAAGTAAGACTCACTTTTCTACCTTTTTTTACATCTTTTTAATTCACTTTTTGTGAGTTTAATTTCATTTGAAAGGCTAAAAAAACTTGATAAAAAATCTTTCGAACTTTGTTCCTTTCTAACTCTTGACAAGAAAGGTTAAAGAATACGCATGTGAATGCCCCGTACACGGCAAAAGCATTCTTTTTCATCCTAAACAAGTATGATTCCTTAAAGGAGCTGTAACTTGCTTTGACTTTGAATATGATTTGAGATCGTAGCTACAAGGTTAGATTTCAGATCACAGTCGAAGTGCATTCATTAGACAAAAAATCTGGAGGTTGGAAACTTGGTTTGATTTCAGATCTAGTCAAAGTACGAGTAATTTGCTCTATGAATCATATCTAAGCTGCTCTGACTATGATTTGATGACAGCAATTTAATGAGCATTTCATGTTGTTATAAATCAAATAGTTTTACCCCCCGAAGCTTAAAAATATTACTATTTAGCAAAATGAGCCTGTGTTCACTGAAAAATTGCTTCATATTTCACAGTTTTATGGGTTTCACTGTATGACAATAAAATCTAAATTTTTTAAAATCTCATGAACATATTTTATATTTTGTTTACTTGACTCCAAGGATAGTTTCTGTTGATAAAGGATTGTTGAAAAGTTTGAATTGTCCTGTCAGGTTTTCCAGGAAGACGATCTGGTTGTTGTTGGTGTATGCTACAAGGTACTTGGAGTCTATACTTAGATCCATCCCTAGCAGTAATCCTTCAGCTCCTGGAGATATTCGCTTTATCTCACAACCTTGATATTACAAGTTCTGTAGAAACAGAAAACAGTTCTGGAAATCAGTAGGATAGGGAATGGAGCTGGGAAGGATACAGATATTAGTAGGATAAAGAATGGATCTGGAAAGGATACAGATATTAGTAGAATAAAGAATGGAGGTGAGAAGGATTCATATATTAGTAAGATAAAGGATGGAGCTGGAAAGGATACCGATATTAGTAGGATAAAGAATGGAGCTGTAAAGAATACAGACAGATATTAGTAGAATGAAGAATGGATCTGGAAAGGATACAAATATTAGTAATATAAAGAATGGAGCTGGAAAGGATACAGATATCAGTAGAATGAAGAATGGAGATGGAAAGGATACAGATATTAGTAGGATAAAGAATGAAGCTGGAAAGGATACAGATATTAGTAGTATGAAGAATGGAGCTGGGAAGGATACAGATATTAGTAGGATAAAGAATGTAGCTGGAAAGGATACAGATATCAGTAGGATAGAGAATGGAGGTGGGAATGATACAGATATTAGAAGAATGAAGAGTGGAGGTGGGAAAGATACAGGTATTAGTAGGATAAAGAATGGAGGTGGGAATGATACAGATATTAGTAGAATGAAGAATGGAGCTGGATTCACAGAATTCATAGTTGGAAATATTTAAGGGCTACACCATTGGGTTGCAAAAATAGAGGGATTAGAAAATCAGAGTATATGTTGCCAAGACTAAATTCCTCTTAAAGGATGTATATGTATGGAGAAATAGAATAGTAAAGAAGGATAATGATAAAAAAGCATAAAGAAGAACCTACAAGAGAAAATGATTTAGATTATTCCTTTTTTGTATATTCAATATTCATTGATTCAATGACTAACCTGAGTTTAGATCCCAGGTAATGATCTGAAAATTCAACCAGAATTTAAAAATAATTCTGTAAATAAGAATTAAATTTTTTTTTTTTTTTTAAATAGTTATACACTTTCTGTTGGTTGAATTATTCCCTGGTTGGATATTGAATACAAATATCTTCTGTCCGCTGATATTCTGAAACCAAACAAGAGATTGATCAGCTTCTACCAAATATTTAGATATTTCATAGCTCTATACTCTACCTGATATCAAAGACAGCGAATTTACTTCCTTCAAGGCAGATTTTAAGAGAACCACCCGGAGAATGAAGGCAGTGGTAAGCAGGCACTTTACAACAGTTTAAACTATTTTTTAAATCATTCTTCAGACAACATTCGAAGTTGTTTATATTTAACAGGTTGTAAAATATAAATCTAAGTAGGATATTGAATAAAAGAAACTTACATAAAGCGTTATTTGCTGGAGCTAGTGATTCACATTGTTGGAGAAGAACCCCTATATTCGTCCTACTCCGCTCCGGGAGTAACCGTCCTAAAAGCTGAGGAGCCAACATGTCAGGATTAGTCTTGAGAACTCTTCCTCCCAGGACTAAACTGTTTCTCACCAAGTTTAGTTCTCTCCGAGTCCCGTCGTGAGCTTGAAAGATAAAATAAGGAATATAAAGAAAGGATCTGGAAAGGATACAGATATCAGGATGATGAAGAAAGGATCTGGAAAGGATACAGATATCAGGATGATGAAGAAAGGAGCTGGAAAGGATACAGATATCAGGATGATGAAGAAAGGAGCTGGAAAGGATACAGATATCAGGATGATGAAGAATGAAGCTGGAGTCCCGTCGTCCCGAGTTAAGTCGTGAACTTGAAAGATAAAATAATGAATATATCATGAGGGCAAAACACTTTTGTATCTATAAAATTGACTTTAGCGCTCAGATGATTCATTTCCCCAACGACGGATCAACTTTAGACGTTGATCTACCTCATTGGAAAAACGAATCGACAACCTTCTCTGATTTAAGAAGTTAAACCTCAAATTAAAAAATTATGAACATATTTGATTTCGAGCTAAGCGCCATCATTTTTAACAGAGTTCTAGACATTGATTTAAAGATTGCAAATTTGTAAAGTTCTGTTTATTTCTACTTACATTCTCACTTTTAAATACTTTACTTCAAGAATTATCACATTTTTTAATTAAAAGTGTAATGAAAACCTGGAGAGTTTAGTTTGATTAGGGTTTCCTGTGCAACCTTGTAATCTGATAGAACGGAGTCCAGAGAGCATCCTTGTATCTAAATAACACAGGATAAAAACATGAAATATTAGTTTAAAATGATTACAAACCTTTGTGTGAATCCATTGATAATTAAACAGACAGACTCTAAACAGATCTTGAAACCTAAACTAAGATTCGTAAAAAAAAACAGAAAACCAAGAGTAAATAATAACAAACCTCCGGCTTCGAACTAGATGATATGGAAGCTCAGACAGTTTTCTGAGGTTATATCTAACAGGGTATCTGAAACTACTCCTGGAGTCAGGGTCAGGAGATTCTGAACCCTGAGTAGAATGATATCCTCGACTGTAGATGAGTGGCATTGTTGGAACTTGTCTATCAGCTGTGGCATCCTAGAAACAAGTTTTGATTTTTTCCTTTCACAACACTTTCAGGTAAAGAAACTGAGTTTTTGCCCCAAATGCTGATTTTCCAAACACTTTATCTTTTCGATGGTGTAAACCTGTAAACCTGTAAACCTGTCCTATTTCAGACTTAGATTATTTGATCTAACAGAATTTACAGTTTGAATTACGTTGGGTTGCACAGATATTGTAATTAAAAAACAGCGTTTGTATCAAGAACTTAGTTACTTTAACTTTAGTCTAATTATATTTATCTTAATCTATTCCTGAACCAACCTTGGATTTGAGATTGAACCTGTGTCTTTGTAACTCCGTATACTGGAAGGGTTTAGAAACTCCTCCTCCAAAAGTTCCTGAACATTCAAAGGGAGGTTGGTTTTTAGTTTTTTATATATGTATCAATCCTACCAAGAAAGTAATCTGCTAGAAGCGAATGGATTTCTATAGTTTCTCTTTCAGGTCTGAGATACCTGGAGCTAGCTGCAGTCCTGAATGAAACCCAACCTTGACTTTATAACATAAGTTTAGGCTAAATCATAAAAGTAAATCAAAACTTTAGCTTAAACTGAATATTCAAAATATATTTTGAATCATCAAAAAATATACTTTTTTTTTTTGGGGGGGGGGTGTTTTCCTAAAGAGTCGATGATACCACTTAAGAACAATAATCCCGTCTGCCTGTGTGTCCGCCAAGTATCCTGGTAGGTCAGCTCTCAGCCTAGTCCAGAGCAAAGGAGGAATTCGTCTGACAGGAGGTAGATGATACTGATAGATATCCTCCAGAACTCGATCATCCAAGGATATTAGATCTTCAATCTCAGACTCTGATAATCCAGTCTAAAGCGGTAGAGTTTATGCACCTGGATACAAGGTTAAAAATACATTAGCTTCTCTTAGATATATATTGAACCAGGATATAAAGTAAGTATAAACCTTAGCTGAAGTGGGGTATCCAAAGTACCTGGATACAAAGCTAAATATATACCTTAGCTGCAGTAAGATATCCAAGGCTCCTGGATACAAAGTTCCAACCATGCCTTTCTTCTATTCTCTGTAAGAGCATCGAGATCCCGAGGTTGATATTTCCTAATTTAAAGGGAGAGACCGGCTAGACATGGTAGTTGAGCTGAAAGTGCAGTAGAGACAAACTTTAGGATTTATTTGATACCAATGAGACATTTTTACGGTGTACAGTTTTAAAATACAAGCTTAAGGTCGTTCATAATATTTCACCAGTTGTTTTAGCCAGCAGAAGAAACATTTTTTACAATTATTTAATAACCCGGACCCGACATAACAATTGTGCACCGTAAAATTGGCGCTACGACATCTGCTCTAATTCCATTTGCTCTACGGCCATTTGCTTTAGTTCCATTTGCTCTATAGCTCATAGATCACGACGTTTGCTCTATATGTAATCTGCTCTATACGTCAATTGATCTATGACATAACACGTCATTTGCTGCATAAACATTTTTATGACTGTCTTGGTCCAGTTACTCTACTCAACATTTGCTCTATGAGTAAACACGTCATTACTCATTTGCTCTATAAACATATTTTACAAATATCCTATCATATTAAAACTACGTATTGCTATGTCTAAGATACATAAAACATGTTACAATTCTTCATTATTCCGCCAACTTCCTGGTTTTGTTTGTCTGGTATTTGTGTGCATAGCGAGATACCAAGTTAAATATTAACATTTCCTTGTGATTTGAGTATTGCTTCCTAGAAGAACAACCAGGAGAAAGAAGATCTACAGCATTTACCCTAGCATCATGAACTTTTTGATGCACCATGCAGACCTTCTTCTCTTAGAAAACCATCACACATTAGGTTTTTTTTACTCCTCCTATTATTGAGCAGTCGCACTGTCAAAATGAACTTTGAAGAACAGATTAAAACTGCAAGTTTTAATGATTATTAAAACTGCAAGTTTAAATGATTTGCAAATTTTCTAAAAAATTTCCGCATATCGAACTCCAATAAAATCTATTTTATAGTGTATTTTTAGGTTATAGAGCAAATGACGTGTTTAGTCATAGAGCAAATGAGGTATAGAGCAGATTATTAAATATAGAGCAAATGACTTGATAGATCAAATGGAACTAGAGCAAATGGCCATAGAGCAAATGGAAATAGAGCAGATGTCGTAGCGCCGTAAAAATATTTATATTAAATGAATCCTATTTTTTTTTCTCTACAATACTGCACTTTCAGCTTACCACCATGTCTAGCCGGTCTCTCTCTTTAAGCATGTATATTATTTTAAAGAAGACATTGCTGACGATTAAAAATAACTTTAAATAAATGAACCTGCAAGGAAAGTATCTTCAGGTTTAGCGTAGCTTCTCCAGGTCCTAACTTCTGCAATGATGAGGTTGCAGAACAAAGGAAGAGAACAAGACTAAATATTTAATAACTTTGTATTTAATATATATATATAAATCTACTGACTATTTTTTTAATATCATTATTTATCTGCCTCTATTGAACTAGTGACTAATCTCTGATGATAACTTGTAAGAGCTCTTTTCTCCTGGTTTAAACACATCTCAACCATTTTCCAACCCAGATCTGAACCCAACTCCTAGGAAACAGAGTGATAGGAACTTTTTTTAACTCATCCGACATAACCTCCTTACCTTAATTTCAAGACGATTCTCATCTGGAACTAGTTTCTCCAACTGGTTAAAAACAGTTCTGGATTCACCTTTATTATTTTACTTAAACTTATGTTTGATCCCTATAGTTAGACCCATACCTGGAGCAGGTTTAGAGGTGGAAAAAATAAGTTTACAATTCTCCGGAAGTGGGTTTGGTATCCAGGTTTCTAATTCAACCCAACCTTGAAGCTCTTCTACTCCATCCAGTATGATATAAAGTTGAGAACTGTTCGAACTCAGGTTCAGTAAAGCCTAAAGTTTAATATTTAATAGACAATCTTGAAAAACAGGGTACAGGGTGAGCCTTAAAAAGGGAATTGTTGCTCTGGAGCTTAAAAACTGATCCGCCCAATCTCATTATCAAATAGAAGGGATTTTACAAATCCACCCTATCTAATCATTAAAGGTCCAAACAAGTCCATCCTTACTAATCATAAAAGGTCTAAACAAATCCACCCTATCTTATCATTATAGATTTAAACAAATCCACCCTATCTTATCACTATAGATTTAAACAAATCCGCCCTATCTTATCATTATAGATTTAAACAAATCCGCCCTATCTTATCATTATATAGATTTAAACAAATCCGCCCTATCTTATCATTATAGATTTAAACAAATCCGCCCTATCTTATCATTAAAGGTTTAAACAAATCCACTCTTTCTTATCATAAAATGTCCAAACAAATCCACCCTATCTTATCATTAAAGGTTTGAACAAATCTTCCCTTACTAATCATTAAAGGTTTAAACAAATCTATCCTTTCTAATCACAAAAGGTCTAAACAAAGCCACCCTATTTTATCATCATAGGTCTAAACAAATCCACCCTATTTTATTATTAAATGTCCAAATAACTCCACCCTTTCTAGTCATTAAAGGTCTAAACAAATCCACCCTATCTTATCATTACAGGTCTAAACAAATCCACCCTATCTTATCATCAAATGTCCAAATAAATCCACACTATCTTATCATCAAATGTCCAAATAAATCCAACCTATCTAATTATTAAAGGTTTAAATAAATCCACCCTCTCTAATCATCAAATGTCCAAATAAATCCAACATATCTAATTATTAAAGGTATAAATAAATTCCCCCTATCTAATCATCAAATGTCAAAATAAATCTATCTACTAAAAGAACTCTAAACAAATCCGTTATTATATCATATTATTAAAAAACTACCTGATCTGTTCTCTCAAACTATATAATAGTTTCAGTGACCAGTTGTCTCAAGTTTGTTATTAAAACCTAACCTTAAAGTATTCTGCTATAGGAACTATGTCTGATGGTATATTGGAGAACGGGAGAGACAGATTGTAAGATAACTAAAAATATATTTTTTTATATTTCTATCTTGTGTAATTTAATATTTTAATAACCTGTTGTATTAATGAAGTTAGAAGAGTAAGGACGGATGAGCTGGATGGAGTAGAACCACAGAATCTGCAGATTTTTACATCATCGTTCGATCCTGAACAGCAAATCTTTGATGCGGAACTTTATAAAAGTTATCTTTTTTTATCTGAAGAAAAGTTTACTTTCTATTCCGGCGTACACTCTAGAGATAAATGCAGTTTTTCCAGCTCCAGGTTCCCCAAACACCAGGAAGGGGTCTCTACTGGACCCTGAGAGGTACCTCTGGAGGACTGATATCTCTGTTTCTCTTCCAAGGAATAGATAATTGGATCTCCGACATAAATGAAGATGAGAGATGATCTCAATCAAGGATTCATCCTGCGAGATCAACCTCTCCTTCCTCATCCCCCGGTCTACCAGCTTCATAACACTCTTGTAGAAATGGTTTACGAACTCATTCAGATATTTCTCATGAGTATCCGGAGATAGTCCGTCCCGACCAATCCATTCGATCTCAAACCGTCTAATCAACCGAAAGAAAAAAAACAATATTTTTAAACCCTATTTTCAGTGCTTTATTTTATACCTGGATATTCCTCCTTCCTTTTCCATTTTTGCTCTCACCTCAACATCTCTAAAGTGATTGAGATTAGAATAAAAGAAAGAAAGGAATTAAGTTTTTGCCATAAACTCTGATTTTCTAATCCCTATATCTATGCAACCCTATGTCGTAGCCCTTGCATATTTCAAACTACGAATCAAATAATCTAAGTTTAGAATATAAAAGGTTCTAAATATATAGGGATTAGAAAATTAGAGTTTTTTGCAAAGATTAAATTCACTTGCTTTTCATTTCAGTTTTGACAATTTTTTCTCGATACCAATATATAATATTTGAAGTAAAAATTGATAAAAATATTACTCATTTAACTAAATCATACATGTGTTCCATATTTCTTTGATATACCTTTACCTGAGGTTTGAAAGGAGCCTAGCTGATTCCTGGTCCACAGTTTTCTCAACTTAGATAAAAAATGTTAAAGTTAAAAAAAACTTTCTTTAGAACCAATTTAAAAAATGAAAAGGATCTGATTACTTGCCTCAAACTAAAATTCAAAAGTGTTGATATCTTTGCAACATATATATATATTATATTGTATACCTTTGATATTTCAGCTATTAATCTGCCAGTTCAAAAGTGTACACCATCAGGTAGCAAAGAAATTTGAATTTAAAAAAATTGATTCGAAGCGAGTAATCAATTCTTACCTAAATCAACATACGCTCCTGCTTTCTTAGTGTACTGCAGATTTATATTGTTTATTATCCTGGTGTAAACAATAACATGATCCTTGAAATTGTTTACATTAATACATCCTTTCCTCACCTCCCTCTCTGTTACAGACATCAGATAGTTCTGCAGCTGTTCCTAGTTTACAGGAACAGTTTAGGAAATCCTTGATTCAGAAACTTGAAGTTTATTTTATGAATAGGGTTGTCTTTATAATGTTAAGTGACCCTCCATGCGGGGTCAGTCTTATAACTTTTGTCTGAGTAAAAAAAGACAGATATATTCATATTTTTCAATCTGATAACCTTTCAACTTTGATTCTTCTATTTAAGTGCGCCGTACGGATTTTTGCAATAGAGGCATAATAAATGAACTGAGTTCTGGCCCCAAACTCTGATATTTTAATCCTTCGTAATTACTGCTGCAGTCCCATTAAGAGATTTTAAAAAAAAAATTAAAAATATTTCTCAGTATTAGTTTTTAAACTTGTTAGAAAATTTCAAATTATTTTTAGAAATTCCAGAAAAATATTTTACTTGTGAGAAAAGTCCGTTTGTGTGTAGGTTTTTAGCCCCTATCCTGAGCAAGTTCTGCAGCTCCAGGAGTACTTTCCACCACTGGTTTGCATCCTGTACCTGGAGCTGAGGTTGTGAACGGTTCAGGAAGTTTTCTAGAAATAAAGTAAACGAGATGACTTACTTCTTATCTTTAAAGTTTAGAATGATATCAATTTGAAAAAAAATTTAAAGAGTATAGTTTGTTTCGGAGGTTTGAAAATGATAAACCGTTATAACGTTGATATTCTAACAGTAAGTTACTACATAACATTACATAAATTGATTTTGACTATTTGATTTTTTTTCCCGACCATATCCAATTTTTAAAGTTTTCCTTTGACTATTATATCCCTTTACGATTGTATAGCGTTGTGCATTTATGTTTGAAGACTTGTGCCATATCTCTGCTCATACCTAGATATGAATCTATAGGTTGAAGAATATTTAGAGGCGGATTGGAGTTAGTGTCAGGTTTATACCATTTCCTGAGAACATCTACATTCATACCCATCTTCTCCAACACAACCAGGATCTCATCAAACTCCTTGTAGAAACATACACCATAATATTCAGGACGTTTATCTAATATTGCAGATGATCTTTTAAAATTAAAACTATAGAAATCTTAAGCTAAAAAACGCCGATCACTTATTTCAGATCGCTAAAGATTTATATTGAAACGATGTGTGTGCATTGTGCATTAAGAAAACAAATATTATAATCTATAATCCTTTTTCTCAAACCAAATGCTGCAGTTCAATTTTTTAAAACTTTTATATAAAGGGTGAACCTAAAAAACCACACAAAACGGATTTTTTGGATTATTACTAAGAAAATCCATTTAATAATGGATGAAAATTCGCAAAACTATTATTTCGGGACCAGTTGATCGTGGATTTACCAAGAAAAAATGGATAAAAAGCTTAAATCCATCTTGAAATCACAGATAGAGACCTATCTCCAGAAAAAGCCACATGCCAGTGATGGTAAAATAATAAAGTGGCTGTATATTGGTGCAGTCCCCGGTCCTGACACAATAAATGCAATCAAAAAAGAAAGCCGGAGATGCTTTGTTGTCTACCAGAAGAAGAAGTTTGCAATGCATGGGTTCTGTGCTGATCACCCTCTGTTCCAGGAAGAAAGAACATCCAGGTGAAGAGACTGATGAACATTAAGGAACGCAGGAGCACCCGGTCTGTTTCTAAAAGAGTTGGAGTCTCTCAAACATCAGTTGTAAGAATCATGAAAAAATATGGATATAAGGCATACCACAAGTATAAAGTACAGAAAATGTCAGGTGAGCATAAGGAGAGGCGTGTGGAGTGTGCAAGGATGTTCCTTAGTGTTTATGGGAGAAGAGTGAGGAATGACAGAAAGTGGGGAAAGATCATCAATACTGATTTCAGTGCCAAAATCACTACTTATGGCCAAAAGAAAATGTTTGGAGTATTCTTAAGGGAAAGGTTGCTGAAAAATAATGCTCTAATGACTAACAGCTGAAGAAAGCCATCATTGCAGCATGGAGAGAGATTGACGATGATAAGGCTCTATGTAGACATTTGATGGCTTCTCTGCCCCACCGACTACGAGCTGTTATAGACAAAGAAGGCCGTCAAATCCAGAAGGAAGACTACTAAAAGTTTCCAAATACTAAAATATATATGTAACCACTAAAATATATCCAATAAAACTGTTTGAATCATAATGCATCAAACAATTAGAGAAGAATTTGTAATATGTGTGGGTTTTTTTAGGTTCACCCTTTATATCTCACTGTAACTAAAATTTTTGGTTAAAAAATAAGTTTAGGCCAAGTTCTTACCTTGGTGGGAATATACGATGGAATAGGTCTGTATCCATATTTTTGTCCCCCGAAATATATAAAGTTTGGTCCTGAAAACAGGAAAACTAGTTTTTTTTTTTTTTTACATTTTCAGTTTAATACAAGCTCTAATGTTAAAACTGATAAAATTTTTTAAAAATATCAAAAAACGTTTTTTTACAATTTTTTGACAATTGTTAATTTTTCCCCGTGTTGAAATTCATCCAGTAAAGACAGCACTCATATAAAGTAATGCAATATTCCAGAAAAAGTTCTTGTCTTAGTGACATTTTTATTTTCCGTTTTTTTTTCATTTTATAAGCAAAACTATTTTAATGGTTAATTTCGAGCAAGATAGATATAGAATCTGTAAAATGTAGATATCAAGCCCGGATATATCAAGATCTAGTTCAAGTTGTGGAGCTAGGATGGAAAACTAATCTACCTATTGAAAGTTTCTGACAGTTTTCCAGTTCCGCCATACACAGCTCTGAATATACCAGGAGAAATTCAGATTTAAAAAAGAAACTTAAATAAAAGTTAATTGTTGGGAAAGCTTAAATAGCTTAAGTACACCTCTGGGAAACTTATCCTGAACTTCAAGTAAATTTTGAGTAAACTTCAAGAAAACTTTGAGTAAACCTCTGGCAAATCTATCCTAAACTTCAAGTAACCTTGAGTAAACTTCAAAAAAACTTTGAGTAAATCTTGGCAAGCCTATCCTAAACTTCAAGTAAACCTTGAGTAAACTTCAAAAAAAACTTTGAGTAAACCTCTGGCAAACCTATCCTAAACTTAAAGTGATCTTTGAGTAAACTTTAAGTTAACCTTGGGTAAAACTTAAGTAAACTTTGAGTTAACTTCAAGAAACCCTTTAGTAAACTTCAAACTTTGAGTAAACTTCAAACCTTGAGTAAACTTGAAACCTTTAGTAAACTTCAAACCTTTAGTAAACTTCAAAAATTTAGTAAACTTCAAACCAACCTTTAGTAACTTCAAACCTTTAGTAAACTTCAAACCTTGTGTAAACTTTAAACCTTAAGAGTAAGCTTCAAACCTTTAGTAAACTTCGAACCTTGGGTAAGCTTCATACGTTGATTAAACTTCAAACAAACTTTGAGTAAACCTCCAATAAACCTTGAGTAAACTTCTAGTAAATTTTGATTAGTAAATCTCAAGTAAACTTTGAGTAAACCTAGAGCAAACTTCAAATAAATCTTAAAGGGAGTGTTCACGAAAAACGAAAGGGGGTATAGGCTTACGGACAAAAATAAGCGCTTTTGATCGCTATTAATCTTACTTCTACATGTTGTGTCTATATGGAGAAAATTGTAAAAAAAAACGACTCATACCGAAGAACGTAGGGTCCATACAAATTCAGAAAGTTGCAACATTCAACTCGGATCGTAAAAAAAATATTTAATTCCAAACAAATCATTCAGATATTACAACCAATAATCATCGATAATTTTTCGGCGCATATATATATTCTTGACATTTCATAATATATTTCTTTTTATTTTGAAAACATTTACTCCTGTTTCGAGGATTTTTGATAATGAAGACGACATTTTCATATCTTCCAGGAATGTTCGAAAATCCAGCGCCAGCGAAATATTATTTAAAAAAATCAAAAATCTTATATAATATTAACTATACACGAATGAGTCGAAAAATAATCGACTACTATTAGTTGTAATATCCGAATGATTTGTTTGGAATTAGATTGATTATTTTACGATTCGAGTAGAATGTTGCAACTGTCTGATTTGTATGGACGCTACGTTCTTCATTGATTCTTCAAAATGAGTAGTTTTTAGCAATTTTCTCCTTATAGACGCAACAGATAGAAGTATCAGTTGCGATCAAAAGCTCTTTTTTTCCGCCGTAAGCCTATACCCCCTTTTATTTTCCATGAACACTCCCTTTAAGTAAATTTCAAACCTTGATTGAACTTCAAGTACACCTGAAGTAAACATTAAGTTTACCTAGAATATACTTAGACTTGATATTGAGTAAGCCTTGAACTGTATGTAAGTAGAAAGTAATTTAATGTTTTCTATCTAGATTTATTTAGAGATAACTGATATCTAGAATTTATTACAAATCTAGAAATACCCAGAGAAAACTGATATCCATATTTTAGTTATCTGATATCAGAGATATCAGATAACTAAAATATTTCAAATCTAGAAATACTAAGAGATAACTGATAACTAAAATATTTTAATTATAGAAATACCAAGAGATAAAGGATATCTCAAATATTTCAAATCTAGAAATACCCAGAGATAACTGATAACTAAAATATTTCAATTCTAGAAATACCAAGAGATAAAGGATATCTAGAATATTTCAATTCTAGAAATACCAAGAGATAAAGGAGATATCTAAAATATGTCAAATCTAGAAATACCAAGAGATAAAAGATATCTAAAATATTTAAAATCTAGAAATACCCAGAAATAACTGATAACTAAAGTATTCCTAATCTAGAAATATCCACAGATAACTGATACTAAAATATTTCAAATCTAGAAATACCCAGAGATAACTGATATCTAAAATACTGGGCTTCTTCTATTTCAACATTTATTTGTGGGTTTATCTGTGAGCCTCTCTCTTTGTACAGTATAAAACAAAAACAAAAAAGTTTGTGGATTTTATAATATTTTTTTGCGCATTTTCAAAATTTTACAAAATGAAAAACTTTTTAACACAATTTTTTAATTTGGCTCATTTATAAACCTTTCCTGCAGGGTCACGGTAGGTCCTACACAAAATTTGGGCCCGATCGGTTCAGCCCCGTTTTGACGTTTATTGGATACAAACAAACAGACAGACAAGTCAAAGGAATTAAGTCTTTGTACCAAACTCTGATTTTATAATGCATATATTTTTTCCTCCTGATGGTGTAAACCTTTGATATTTCAAACTTAGATTCTGTCATCTAACAGAATTCATAGTTTGAAATATCTAAGGTCTACGGCATTGGATTGCAAAGATATAGGGATTAGAAATTCATAGTTTGTGACAAAGACTCAATTCCTTTATATAGAGATTCCAAATCTAGAAATACCAAGAGATAACTGATATCTAAAATATTCAAAAGCTATAATTATCTAGAATTATTAATATTTATAAACTGTAAAAACTTTACATACAAATAGAAATATTTATATATTTATAAACCTAGAAGATATTGAATTCCAAAAATACGATTTCTTCTAAGATAATTTTCTTCTCCATCTAGTTTGATTCCTACCTGGAATTCAATCCCATATCTATCCCTGCAGTAATCCTTGAGTTTAGGATAAACGTGTTCCATGAGAATATTTCTCTCTAGAACCATATCCGTGAAGGTAGAGCTGGTGAAGATACGGACGACCTATAATAAATCCATCCTGTATTTCCACTCGACAAATCCAAACTTCATTAAAGGGACTGTAAAGGAAAAATGAATGGTGGTGTAGGCTGAAACCTGAGAATCTCATGAGTTGAACGATACCTATAAGACATCTATCTGATGTTCCTGTCTCTAGAAAGTGACATAAAACGGTGTCAAAATTATACCAAAACGTATGAATGTAAGATATACGTCCGTATCACGTGACCAGAACTCCATCTAATGGCAGTGCAGTGTACTGCTCACTAAATACAGACGGATACCTATAAGACATCTATCTGATGTTCCTGTCTCTAGAAAGTGACATAAAACGGTGTCAAAATTATACCAAAACGTATAAATGTAAGATATACGTCCGTATCACGTGACCAGAACTCCATCTAATGGCAGTGCAGTGTACTTGTCACGAAATAGAGACGGAGACACGTGACAATAATACTGCACTGCCATTGGTTGGAGTTCTGATGACATGTTCCGGACGCATAAATAATATTATCAAATATATATATCAAAAATGACAAATTAATAAATTCAAATAATGATCGGAGCAAGCTGGAGTTTCTTAGGCTCCTCTGGGATATCGTTGGTTTAGATTGGTTGCTTATTTGTTGAATATGATCTGTTTAATACTACGAATCTTACATAAAATCTTACATATTTACGTTGTGGTATAATTTTGACACAGTTTTATGTCAATTTCTCGAGACAAGAACATCAGATAGAACTCTTAGGGGTCTAACTCAATTCCTGAGATTCTCAGGTTTCAGCCTATACCCCCTTTCCTTTTTCCTTTTCAGTCCCTTTGACATTTATTTACAAGAAAGGAAAAGCTCGGTTCTAAGGTATATAGTTAGGTTTTTTGACAGCATGTTTACAATATACTGTCAAATTACCCGGATACAAGGAACTAATGCGAGGAAAGTTAATTTCGGTTGCGTATACTCTGTGTACATATTGAAACCAGTTGTCTCTGGGCGGAATTTGTAAACAAGAAGAGATGCATCAGTGTTCGTCTAGTATCCGAGGAGGTTAAAAGCATTTAATTTTGATAATTTTGAAAATTCACATAATAGTTTTCTATGACCAGAATATTTCATAGATTATTTTTGTGAAAATGGATTCCATGTCAGGCTGTGACATCCGTCTTGTGTTTACTTTTCCGCCCAAAGATAGTACACTCCAGTACAAAAAATGTGTACACTTCTGAAACTTTCCTTGCATTAGTTCCTTGCCCGGATGCAATAGAGTGCACATCCTGAAGCCAGAACTTTTATTGGTAATATCGAGATTAAACATTGATTCTCATCTTAATGCAGAACTACGGATTTATGATTTTTGATTTTCCTTGGTGGTCATATCCTGCATGGATAACTTTTGTAAATCCTCAAATTTAAAAGCGCCCACATTGGATATTTAGATACAGCACACAAGATAAACAACACTTGCAAAAGTTCTGATCTCTGAACAAGAAAAATAAATTAAGAATATTTAATTTATTGAAAGTTGAAGTCCAGGGTTTCGTTCCTTGGTTGAAAGAGGAGGAAGGTTTTCTAGATCACCCTGATACAGTCGATCCATATCGGAGCTGTTCATTCTTATACAAGTTCTGCAATCTTTATCAAAACTAGAAATAACATCTTTTTATAAAGGATTCTTAATCTTAAAGAGATGAATGTGAAATCTATAATTTAGACTATAAATTACAACGTATTTTATGCAAAAATTAAACTTAAATAATAAAGATATGATCTTCAATTTTACTTTCAATTTTTTTACAGTAAACTAACTTGGGAACCCAGCTTTGCCTGGAATCTGAACTTTCTGTATAAAAGTAAATCCAGTCAACTTAAAACATGTCTAAACCAAGAAAAGAACATTTCCGTGGTTCTACAGGGGATATTAGTTCCAAAACTAACACTTGGCCCATTTCTAACACTGAGTGTTAGAAATGGGCCAAATCTGCATAGTTATCTTTTTCAAGAGTATATATCTTTAAATCCAAGACGAGTAGAACAAGATTACACCATATATTTATAAAAATGGTTAAAACTTTATCTTGAAACAATAAATGTCAATTTTAAACTAGTAATAAGGTGTGAGAATTAGATTTTGATGATTATTGATTTCATTATCGAATATATCCCTATTTTGAAACAATTACCGGATTTCAGCTCATGTCGCGTTTTCGGAAAATTTCCTGGTTTTGAGACAATTACCGGAATTCACATCAATGTCAATTTTCATGTATACGCATTTACGAAACAAAACAAGTTTTTATTGATAAGGTAAAATATAAACAAAATAGAAAATAAAACAAACTGTCCTTTTATAACTAAAAATCATTAAAGCATTTAGACATCTAAATATTAATATCATTTGTTCTTACAATATAGATTTAACTAGAAATGCGGAAACTGTTTGTTTAAAATGCTTGAAAATAAATCATCCATATTCTCTAATTTAACAGATAAAATGTGGAAACTTAGATACTACAAATAATTCAGAAGTTAATTTGTAGTCTTCATAAGATAATTTTTGTTTTAAGTGATTTATTTTGTAAGATATGAAAGTGAGTTTTGTTTTAAATTGTGGATTATACTTAAAAACGGGAAAGTGGGTTTTGTCTCGAAAACGTGACAATATGTTTCAAATTCAGGATATGTTCGAAAATGGAAAACCTGACATTGTCTTGAAATCGGTCGAGAGATTTAATATAAAAAGAACTCCTATTATAATTTTGATTTAAAAAAAGGTTAAAATTGGGAAGTGTTGTCCTCGTAATGTTTAATAAAATGTTGGTTATAGTTTTTATTATCGACTTTTACTCTGGATATTGGCCGGGATCCCAAAAACCCAGGCTTTCACTTGGTGCCCATTTCTAACTTCCTGGTCCCTCTATATCTTTAATATTATCCCCCCTGGTCCCTTATAATATTGTTTTATATTTCATTTATTTTTAAAAACACATACAGACTTTTCTTTCTTCATCCTTTCTTCAAACCAATATATACATTAAACATATTTGACAAAAAAAATATATTGGTTCCATAAAGTACATTTATATTCTTAAGAAATTTGAAAATCTTCGATTTAACAAAGAAACTTGTATTCTATAAGATAACATATATAGTTGTTAATAAAAACAAGGTTGTAAGATAAGGATTAAATAAAAACAAAATTTTCAGCTTATTGCTTTGTTATGTTCCTAGCAATAAGCTCCTTCATTATTTCATTAGTTCCACCGTAGATTGTCTGAACCCTGGAGCTAGCATAGGCCTTGGCAATATTAGTCTCCCACATGAATCCCCATCCTCCATGAAGCTGAAGACAATCCCCAGCAACCTTGTTCTCAAGATCAGTTGCCCAGTATTTAGCCATACTAGCCATCTCTCCACATAGTTTCTTATGTTCATGTAACTCCATACATTGATCTATAAATGCTCTACACACTGCTATAGAGGTCTTGAGTTCTGCTAGTTTATGTTGAACAGTTTGAAGATCAGATACATGACGACCAAACGCTTTTCTATGCTTCACCCAGGTTCTTGTCTCCTCAAACACTGCCTCGGAGGTAGCGATGGAGTGGACGGCAATGAGGAGACGCTCCTGGGGTAGCTGCTCCATGAGCTGATAGAACCCAGTGTTCTCCTTACCTAGCAGAGCACTTGCTGGAACACGAACATCCTCAAAGAATAGTTCAGCTGTATCCTGACCCTTAAGTCCAAGTTTCTTGAGTTTTCTACCCTTGTGAAATCCAGGTGTGTCAGCATCTACTAGGAATAAAGAAACTCCATGCGCAGCTCTCTTAGCATCCATCTTAGTTTTAGCAACAACTACGCATAAATCTGTGAGCCAACCATTAGTAATATAGATCTTACTCCCATTTATTATCCAATCTGATCCGTCTTTCTTAGCATTGGTTCTAATACCCTGGAGATCAGAACCTGCATCAGGTTCCGTCATTCCTATAGATCCTATACAATCTCCAGCAGTCATAGCTGGGATATAACGATCCTGCTGTTCCTTGGTTCCGTAGTGAGCTATGTATGGCATAACTATGGTCGAGTGAAGGGCCATAGCTGGAGCGGATACAAATGCATAGGACTGCTCCTCTGCAACGATCATCTCATCAATAAAAGATCCTCCGATCCCTCCAATATCCGCAGAAATGTTTACTCCGAGTAAACCTTGTCTCCCCATGGCCTGCCAGGATTCCCTGGTTGGTTGTCCAGCGTCTTCAAAGCTCTCCTGCTGGGGTTGGAGTTCCTCCCTCATAAACTTCCTTACAGACTCACGGAACATATCCTGGTCAGTGCTGAACAGTTTCCGGCTTCCAATATCCGTCATTTTACCCATCTGAGCAGGAGCAGGACGGATAGGTTCAGATCCGTCCACAGGTTCTTTCTCCGGAACCTGGCTCCGTAGAGCTGATGTACTGAACGCCTGACATTGTTTAACACGGAGAACTGATTGGGCCTTGGTGAGAAGCATTGTAAATAACTGAACTGAAGCGAAGGCAGAGCAATCAAGCACTGTAGTGTCCAAGCGTACGTTCTTTATCAGGAGGTTATAGAGTACAAGATCCTGTTGTGAAGAGATAATTCACCGTCCCTTGCCTTAGAACGTAGACGGGAAAACAAAGATCGAAGTTCAAATAAGGATCAAAATATTACAATACAAAAAATAAAAAATAAAGTATGAATTTGTATCAATAAATGTATCTTTGTTTCCGAAAATTAAAATTTCTTCAAATCGAAGACGATATTCGGAAATGGTTTCCCAAACTTCAATAATAAGTTATGAAACTTCTTTTTCAAAACACACTATTTTTGTTGTTGGAAAAGTCGCATTTCAATTGTAAAAATATATAGTATTATGATTAATTTATTGTTCAATTAAAAAAGAGATTTACATGTTTATAATGTTATATATATAAATATATATATATTGTATGACAATTATACATACAGTTTTATCAATGCTATATTAACATCTTAATTTGTTTTTAAGATAAATATATTCTACAGAAGCTTAGTTAACTTTAAACTTTTAATATTTTATTTGATTACAGGCTTACCCACATAGGATGAGACTGAGGAGATCGACTGTACGGAAATTATACAGTTAATTTTCTCATTAATTAACTTGTTAACTTTAGAGATCGACTGTACGGAAATTATACAGTTAATTTTCTCATTAATTAACTTGTTAACTTGTTTCTTTCTTTGCCAAATCATTTAATAAGCCATTAATAGACATATCTTCAACTGTTGGTGTTCTATGAATCAGATACTTGATATTGAAGTTCAATGGAACTACTTCTTCTACCTACCACATGCCTGGAGGAGGTCCCCAGGGAACCCTGCTGGGAGTCCTTGAATACCTGGTCCAGTGCAATGATAATGCTAATTTAGTGCAACCAGACTTCAGATTTAAATATGTGGATGATCTCACAATCTTAGAACTCTTATCTCTCTCTCCCTGTTCTGGAAATCTCTCATCCTACAACTGTAAGCTCCATGTACCATCGGATATAGGAACTGACCAACTTAATATTCATCAATCTAATCTACTCACGCAGAATTATATTAATACCATCTCTGAGTGGACAAGGATCAATAAAATGATGCTTAATTCTGCTAAATACATGATATATACCCGGAGATATGGTTCACTCTGTACGAGGCTGAACCTAGAAAGTAATATTTTGGAAAAGGTGTAAGCAACCAAACGTCTAGGTGTATGGATAAGTGAAGATTTAGATTGGGAATTAAATACTCCAAACCTGTGCAAAAAGGCAAATTCTCGAATATCCTTGCTGTGCAAATTAAAATATGTTGGTATGTCCACTCAGGATCCACTCAAAACCTATATATCGTTTATACCCTGCCTACTGGAGTATGCCTGTGTGGTCTGGCACTCCACACTGACGGTCAACCAGACCTGCGCACTAGAACGAGTACAGAAAACCTGTCTCAGGGTAATACTTGATCGAGAATATATAGGATATGAGTCTGCACTTGAAACACTAGAAGTTCGTCGAGAAAAAATGTTTGTTAAGCTCAAACCACAGATCCATAGAGAATAGAATATATAGAGAGGAATTTACTAGAAAAAAGTGTAAAACGGCCATTTTGTTGTACTGTTTCCATACTGCAGGTGTACTTCACATATTTATGCTATATAACCTGTTGGGCCCTGGAATATCATTTTATAGAAAATCTAAAATTATTGTTAAAAGAAAACCAAATTATGAAATAGGCTGGTTTCATAGTTGACCAATGATCATTTCACATAGACTCTAGGCCTTCCACTTTACAAACGATGATTTTCCGTTATAACTATAAATCAAATGATGTTTTTATTCACCTAATTCATTATAAAGTTTATTTAACAGTTTAAAAAATTCGAAGTTGAAATGGATAGTATAGGCAACATACTGTATGAATGTACTTTTGTGCATATAATTTGTGCACATTTAGATGATTTGTACACTTTGAATTCCCTTTCAGGCTGAAAGGGACTGAAAAAATTCATACCGAGAGATTCTTTTAATTCCTCTCTATATATTCTATTCTCTATGCATAGATCCCTGTTTCCGAGAAATATTCCTCTACACAACCATTACCTTAGAGAACAGAATCTGTTCACAGTTGTTCAAGCCAGGACGGGAGATCATCTATACCATATATTCAGAGATTACTGAATAGTAATAGATGAACATATGTGTGCTTTTACCAATATAACAAATTTAAAATGTATAATCTTATTTCATATGAATATTAATCCTCGGATTTTTATCATAATAAATTCTATTTATTTATTTATATATATCTTCAAGGAGAAACCTTGAGAAGTTCAATCAATACTATTGAAATCATTGGATTGGTTTATAATTGTTTAGGGGACTAGGTTTATGTTTATACAGCTACAGGGTGTCCCAAAATAAATGTGAATTAAGTGTGGTCTTCTGCTTTTTATTTTAAAAAATGTAGGAGACATTGACATGTTTATTGGAACACCCAGGAGAAAATTTCCTACTCCTATTTTCTTTATCCGAAATAAATTCCTAATGGGTTTCCATGTTGCAAGGAGAGAGAAGAATGAAGATTAATTACACATATTTTATCTTCTTTCTAATAAAAATACATAATACATGTATTTAATAGAAAATATGAATAATATAAATATTAATAAGATATGTGTACATGTTTCATCAAAGGTTCTTGGTTCCAGGTTCCATGTTCCTTTTTTTAGTTTCTTTTTTTTAGATACTGCAGGTTCCACCAAGTTCCACGTTTAGGGTTCCAGGTTTCTTTCACTAGTTTCAAGGTTTTAGATATCAGGTTCCACAAAGTTTCATGTTACTTCCACTAGTTCATTTGTTCTAGAAACCAGGTTCCTTCAAATTCTATGTTCTGGGTTTTAAGTTCCTTATACTAGTTTCCTGATTCTAGATACCAGGTTCCTACAAGTGTCTTATGTCCTAGGTTTACATATCAGGTTCTTTTACAAGGTTCCTTCTTCAGTTTTGGGGTCTAATGACCCGGTTTCGAGTTCTTTCTACCAGTTTCTAGATTCTAGATTCAAGGTTCAACTCTTTTCTACCATAAATTCCAGTTTTAATATAAATTCCAGGTATCAGAGAATCAACGTCAACGAATGATTTAGTTTTCTCTACGACGATTGTTTTGCTATTTTTTTGTATTCTCTTTTTTCCTTTTATATTTTCATTTCAAGAATTTCAATTAAACTTTAAACTTGAGAAAAGATTTATTTTTCTTTGAAGTCGAGAAATCTACGATGAATGAAAGACGAGATAAGGGGGGAAGGTATAGGACAACAGAAGATAGAAGAGAAGAGAAGTAGAAACAAACCTAGAGAAAGAGGAGAGAGATTAGGAGGGAATCCCAAACTGTGGAACTATTTCTATCTATCATTATACCAGAGATACAAGTAGTTCTACTTTAAACAATAAAGTTTTATTAATTCCAGTTTTAAACAATAAAGTTTCATAAATTCCAGTTTTAAACAATAAAGTTTCATAAATTCCAGTTTTAAACAATAAAGTTTCATAAATTCCAGTTTTAAACAATAAAGTTTCATAAATTCCAGTTTTAAACAATAAAGTTTCATAAATTCCAGTTTTAAACAATAAAGTTTCATAAATTCCAGTTTTAAACAATAAAGTTTCATAAATTCCAGTTTTAAACAATAAAGTTTCATAAATTCCAGTTTTAANGAAGATATATATATATATGTATTTATTCCTATATATAACTGAATTTTCGATCAAGAAGAATTCAAATATTTCTGAAGTAAAACTAGATTTTAAGCCTGTTGTGCAGATATCAAGTTTTTGTTACAAACTTGAAGCAACACGTGATTAAGCGGAAATAGAATCCTTTGAAAATGGCGGAACCGGAAACACGGGAAAACGAGCAAACTTGTACAATTTCCAGGTGAAAATTTCATTTAAATTAAATCAACTCAATTCATTCGGAAAATTCTAAATCTTGGAGAAAATATTTTTGTTCCCTTCTGCAGTGATAATCAGAAAACTCTGAAATAGGAAGACGACTTAATATAAAAAATAAGGTGTCTTCGATGTTTCAAATTTGTTTTAAAAAATTGTTTTAAAACACTAATTGAGTGAAATGGACCTGCTCAAACTGCACAGTGCACATCACATGCTTATAGATCTATTTTAAAATGATAACTTGAGTATAAAAGTCGTCTTTTTATTTCAGAGTTTTTTGGTTATCACCATAGATAAAGATAGATTGCGCATAAGACGACATTTTTCAACTTGAAAGATGTAAATGTACAGAGATATTTAAAAGTTATTCCTATTATATAGATTAACTAGGTCGGTTGTGAACATTGGCTATTCTTATGTCATTGAGTACTTGTGGTGTACATGAGTTCTGTAGAGAGAAATCTAAGTTAGTTTAGTCCTTCTCATGTCCTTCTTCAGTTCTCGTCAATATGATATATTGCTCAGTGAAATATTGTTGTTCAGATAGTTCCATTTATTTTATTTATTTTTCCAATTATTTCCATTTAGTTCCATTTATTTTTTTTACACTCTATTATGAAATCCATTAAAACACCAAAGCACCCCTCTTATCATTGAAGTACACTTTGACCCCTAGAAGTATGAGTTTGCGGACTGTACAATTCTTGTTGATTTTGCGTACGTAAGCTATCTATGTTTATTTATTTATCTATGGTTATCACTGTACTAGAAACAGTTTTTTAGTATGAATATCGAACAATGTATTAAGTAACCAGAGGGTATGAAAATTGAACAATGTATCATGTACCTAGAGTAAGGATAGATAATGTATCCCGGTGTATCCCTAGGTATCCAGAGTAAAGATGATTACTGTATCCCTGTAACCAGAGTAAGGATATGGACAATGTATCCCTGTATGCAAAGTAAGGATGGACAATGTGTCCCTGTATCCAGGGTAAGGATGAATAATGTATCCCTGTATCCAAAGTAAGGATGGACAATGTGTCTCTGTATCCAGGGTAAGGATGAATAATGTATCCCTGTATCCAGAGTAAGGATGGATAATGTATCCCTGCATCCAGAGTTAGGATGGACAATGTGTCTCTGTATCCAGAGTAAGGATGGATAATGTATCCCTGTATCCAGAGTTAGGATGGACAATGTATCAGCTGTATCCTGTGTCTGGTCTAAGCATGGATCTCCCAAGGGAAGGATTTAAAAGCAATCATGATATTGAGATAGTTTCTCCTCCCCTGAACATAACATATGTACTACATTCTCGGGAACACAGTGGAACTATTTTACATCCTTTTTCTCCGCAATTACTCTCACCAGGACATAGATATCCATCCATCCCCGCACAAATTTTGTAAGGTTTAGACGATTTCCAGGAAGGACAAGGAAGGCAAAGTAGTTCAGCCACAGACCGTATACGACCGTCATGGAAGGAAGAAGTATAGCAGAAGGAATGTAGATGTATGGAAGTATTCTAAAGGGTAGGAAGTTTAAAGGGTGGAGATGTATTATGGGGAAGGTAAATGTATGAAAGAAGGGGGGAAGGGGGATGAGGAGTACTAAGGGTGGTGTATAAAGGGGGGGAGCTTTGGATAGATGAGAGGAGGCTATGGTAGGGAGTAATGATGATGAATGGCGGTAAATTATGTATGTGCTAAATGACTGATATGAAAGCAACCGTTACAGATAGTTAGAAGAGGATATAGATAGTTAAAAGGGATATAGATAGTTATGGGAGGATATAGCTAGATAGTAAGGGGAGGATACAGATAGTTAAAAGGTAGGATACAGATAGTTAGAAGAGGATATAGTTAGTTAGAAGAGGATATAGATAGTTAAAAGGGATATAGATGGTTAGGAAAGGATACAGCTATAGATAGTTAGTGGAGGATATAAATGGTTAGGGAGGGATACAAGTAGTTAGGGGAGGAAAATTAGAAAAAGGATACAGTTAGTTAAAGAGCGAGACAGATAAAGATGAATACTCACAGTTAAAGAAGGATACAGATGGTCAAAGAGTGATACAGATAGTTAAAGAGGGAAAAATATAGTTATACGAATAGGCTGAATTTGAAGGAAATTGCTAAATCTAATGAGGGTTGTAGATCATACATATGGGACAACAAAGAGAAAAGGCACAAGAGGAAAAGGAAGCCCGTGGGTTTAACATTTTTCCTTTACGTTTTTATCTTTATTTATATTTTATCTTGAATAGCACCATAGAGTAGGTATAGAAGAAGTTTTCCCTACCAACGTAATCATATAAAAACTTTAAAAAGTTAGAGATAAAACTTTACAAAAATAATTTCTTACTCTACAGTTCTACAGTTCTCTACAGTTCTACAATTCTACAGTTATAAAGTTCTACAGTTTTACAATTCTACAGTTATAAAGTTCTACAGTTTTACAATTCTACAGTTATAAAGTTCTACAGTTTTACAGTTCTACAGTTTTACAGTTCTACAGTTTTACAGTTCTACAGTTTTACAGTTCTACAGTTTTACAGTTCTACAGTTTTACAGTTCTACAGTTCTACAGTTCTACAGTTCTACAGTTCTACAGTTCTACAGTTCTACAGTTCTACAGTTTTACAGTTTTACAGTTTTACAGTTTTACAGTTTTACAGTTTTACAGTTTTACAGTTTAACAGTTTTACAGTTCTACAGTTCTACAGTTCTACAGTTCTGCAGTTTTCCAGTTCTACAATTCTACAGTTTTACAGTTCTGCAGTTCTACAGTTCTACAGTTCTACAGTTTTATAGCCTGTGCACTCTTCTCCTCCCCTCTTACTTCCCTGGATTTCTAAATAGAAAATATCCAAGAAATAAAGGTTTTCTTTATTCCAGGTTATTCTGCGGAGATTAATGACGGTTCCTTCAGAAACCAGCAGAACTCTTATACCTCATCCTCTCACCTCCACTCCTTACTCCTCATCCTCTCTTCTCTACCCCTTACTCCTCAATCTCTCACCTCCACCCCTTGCTCCTCATCATCTCCTCTCCACCCCTTTCTCCTCATCATCTCCTCTCCACCCCTTACTCCTCTCATCTTCAGCCTATCTTCCCTTCTCTTCAATCACCCTCTTTCGTCCATATTACTCTGCTAGAGAATGCAACCAACTGTTTATAATCCTACGGATAAACTAAGCAAACCTCTTCAATCCTTTATTTACTCATCATTGTAGTTCTCTATTCATCTTTGCTGCTTGTAACCATCAATCTTCACCCCTCCCCCCTTCCCCTTCCATCAACCAGCTTCATTAACCTCCCCCCCATGTTTATTATTTAATCTCTTTATTATTTCATTTAAGCTCTAAAATATAGTTTCATGGAGGAAAACGCAAACAAAAGCTTTACTGTCAATTATCGTCTTCCTTTTAAATGATCGAACAATAAATATTCATTTAATACATTGATACTTTTTTCAGGTTTTTTTTCTAATTATAATACATTGATAATCATCGGCAATTGTTTTATTATTGTTTTTATGTCTAATTGATGATGTTGAAGTGGTAAAAACTTTAGGTTGTAATATAACAGGGGGATTAACTCCTGCCCGACACCGGCGACTCTATCATTAACATCAATAACATCAATAACATTTATAATCATTAACTATTTCGCTCCTTTAATGTCTAGGGTATGTTAAAGAAAATAAAAATAATGATAATGATAGTGATAATGATAAGCTACAATATTTTACAAAAACGTTTAATTTCTCAAAAATATAAAAACATTTTCTCCCGGATAATACACCTTGTTGCTATGCTTAGAGGTTTCTATACGTTCGTTCCTATAATGTTTGACTTCAACATTATCATCATTTCTTTTTTAATTTAACAACCCTTCCCTCTTTTTCTTATAATTTCCCCGGGTTCCCCCTCTTCTTGTAAATATTCAATTTTTCACTCAAGTTTAACAATAGATTGTATTTTATATAAATGTTTCAACAGGGTGGTTCTAGTGAGTGTACAGGGTGTTACTAGTGAGTGTACTGCAGTATGGTTCTATGAGTGTACAGGGTGTTACTAGTAAGTGTACTGCAGTATGGTTCTAGTGAGTGTACAGGGTGTTACTAGTGAGTGTACAGTATGGTTCTAGTGAGTGTACAGGGTGTTACTAGTGAGTGTACAGTATGGTTCTAGTGAGTGTACAGGGTGTTACTAGTGAGAGTACAGTATGGTTCTAGTGAGTGTACAGTATGGTTCTAGTGAGTGTACAGGGTGTTACTAGTGAGTGTACAGTATGGTTCTAGTGAGTGTACAGGGTGTTACTAGTGAGAGTACAGTATGGTTCTAGTGAGTGTACAGGGTGTTAATAGTGAGTGTACAGTATGGTTTTAGTGAGTGTACAGGGTGGTTCTAGTGAGTGTACAGGGTGTTACTAGTGAGTGTACAGCATGGTTCTAGTGAGTGTACAGAGTGGTTCTAGTGAGTGTACAGGGTGTTACTAGTGAGTGTACAGTATGGTAATAGTGAGTGTACAGGGTGTTACTAGTGAGTGTACAGTATGGTTCTAGTGAGTGTACAGGGTGTTATTAGTGAGTGTACAGGGTGGTTCTAGTGAGTGTACAGGGTGTTACTAGTGAGTGTACATTATGGTTCTAGTGAGTGTACAGGTTGGTTCTAGTGAGTGTAACGGGGGTTCTAGTGAGTGTACAGGGGTTTGAGTGAGTGTACAGTGGGTTCTATAGTGAGTGTATAGGTGGGTTCTTGTGAGTGTACAGGGGGTTTTAGTGAGTGCACAGGGGGTTCTAGTGAGAATACAGGGTGTTCTAGTGAGTGTACAGGGGTTCTAATGGGAATGTATGTTCCTTCTGTTTACATAGTTTCATGAACCCGGAATAGAAAAGTATTTTTTTACAAATATTATGATAATCCGGTTCAAAGTTGGAAATTTTTCAAATCCTTATATCCATACGTTTCTTGGTTCTATTTATGTATTTGCAACCTTTTTGCCATGGATATATAATAGATGGATATATCATAGTCAAGGTTTGATGTAATTTTTTCGCTGGGGTGTTATGCAGTACGTTAGACATTGGACCCTGGAACTTACAATGGTTTTCGTAAAGTTAATAGATGTCAAAGGAGTGTAGAAAAACATTGTAAGTCTTTAAAACTTGATAAGATTTAGCCTCCTCCTTTGTATTATAAAAATTGTTGGAGATACTAAAGACTTAAACAACTTGCTGATATTTAATATTTTGAATTTTAAACAAATTTCTCAATATCTTGGTCAATTTTTAAGGTACAAAAACGGCAGACCACATTTTGGAATTCTGAAAACAAGGCGCCTTTGATGCTCTGAAGAAAATGCTATGATCACAAGATTTTAGCTGTAAGTATCTCATTTCTGCTTACTCAAGGGCCCACTATCTACCAAAGTTCTTTTCTAATTTGGACCCTGAACTTCACTTCAAACTTTTTTTAAAGTACAAATTATTTTTATAGACTGAACAATAGCCAGAATAAAAAATTTTTATAGTAAAACCTAAAATTTGCTTTGCAGAGGTTTTAGTAATTTCCTAAAAATATCTAAGGTCCACTGAGATATAACAGCTGCGTAGCCCACCGACAAAGTTACATGTACACTAGCCCAGAATAGTATAGATCGGTAGATAGAAGCATACATATAAGCGGGCCGTGCTTTTTGCATTTAAACATCAAATATTAATTCTTAAGTAGTCATTAACACTAGAAATATTTTGGTGACATTTCAAATTCTTTTCATAGGCTTTACTAATGATTTCTAAAAATGTGTTGAAAACTCCATTTTTCATAATTGAGAGTGTAAATAAGTTTCTCTTTATTGTGTTTGTATAGAAAGGATTGAACCAATCATTAGTTTTCTCCGGGTCCTACCATATTGTATTGTGTTCCAGTGTAAACCCTAAACCAAGAGCGAGAGCGGAGAAATATTGCTTTTCTTATTCCATTAGCAAGATGAATTATCAAGCCGGAGCCATATGTGTTGGTAAAAGGAGAGGGGGGGGATTATATCCCCCCCCTCCATCCCTGTAGTAACATATAATGCATTAAATAATTTTCCCCCAGGTAATCGCTAGCACCTGTATAAAATATACATATATCAATATTTAATATGATAAAAATAAAATCGGTATAATTCGTTTCTCCAGATATTATATATAATCTTATTGATAATATGTAGTTTCTCCATAGATATTATATAAAATCTTATTAATAATATGTAGTTTCTCCATAGATATTATATAAAATCTTATTAATAATATGTAGTTTCTCCATAGATTAACAGATAATCATTTAAACATGTAGTTTCTCCATAGATTAACAGATTATCATATAAACATGTAGTTTCTCCATAGATTAAAAGATAATCTTATAAATATTTAGTTTCTCTATAGATTAACAGATAATTATATAAATATGTAGTTTCTCCATAGATTAACAGATAATCAAATAAACATGTAGTTTCTCCATAGATTAACAGATAATTTTATAAATATGTAGTTTCTCTGCAGATGAACAGATAATTATATAAATATGTAGTTTCTCCATAGATTTACAGATAGTTCTATAAACATGTAGTTTCTCTATAGATTAACAGATAATTCTATAAATATGTAGTTTCTCCATAGATTAACAGATAATCATATAAACATGTAGTTTCTCCATAGGTTAACAGATAGTTCTATAAAAATGTTGTTTCTCCATAGATTGACAGAAAATAATATAGATATATAGTTTTTCCATAGATATTCAGACACCGAACCGAGACGTGCCAAGATATGATGATCACAAAGAGACGGAAATCCTGTTTCGTTTCACTATCCTAGATTATGTAGTTTCAATACTAAAAGGAACCATTAATGTTCTTCGTTATGAAGCTAAAACCTAGATTTTTTAATATAATATTTGTTCTACTATCCAAGAGAATTTAATTTTTTAAATTTTTTACTTTTTTATTGTAATATTTGATTTTTAAAATTTTCACGGGCAACTCAGGGCACTTCAGCTAGTATATTAAATGAAAATGAAAATAGTTTTTTTTATTCAAAATATGGAAAAGATTTAAAACATTTTTAATATTTTATCCTTTTCAGTTCTAGCATAAAATAACTTTGTAGGTTTTTTTCTGTGGAATAATTTTGTTATTTTTTCAATGATAATTTATCCAATTATTTATCTATTTCGTGTTCCAAGTTGTATTACATGTCTTGAATAATGTGCCTAAGTATTCCTTAATCCTTCCTTCCCTCTCAAATTAATAAATGATCTGATATATCTACATTCTCCAGCTAATGATAGTTTGCTAACTACCCCCCCTGTATTGTGATACCTGAGTAAAATATTAGGTTAGTATTGTGATACCTGAGTGAAATATTAGGCTTGTATTGTGTTACCTGAGTGAAATATTAGGTTAGTATTGTGATACCTGAGTGAAATATTAGGTTAGTATTGTGATACCTGAGTGACATATTAGGCTTGTATGTGATACCTGAGTAAAAAATAAGGCTTGTGATACCTCAGTAAAATACAAAATACTAGGTTAGTATAGTGATGACTGAATAAAATATTAGGATAGTATTGTAATACCTTAGTAAAATATTAGGTTTGTATTGCGATACCTGAGTAAAAAACTACATTAGTATTGTGATGCCTGAGTAAAACACTAAGGCTGTATTGTAATAACCTGAGTAAAATATTAGGTCAGTATTATGATACCTAAGTAAAGTATTAAAAGGTTTGTATTATGATACCTGAGTAAAATATTAAGTTTGATACCAGAGTAAAATATTAGGTTAATACCTGAGTAAATATTAGGTTAGTATTGTAATACCTGAGTAAAATATAAGTTAGAATTGTGATACCTGAGTAAAATTTTTGGTTAGAATTGTGATACCTGGTTAAAATATTAGGTTAGTATTGTGACTCCTGAGTAAAATATTACGTTTGATACCTGAGTAAAATATTAGGTTAGTATTGTAATACCTGCGTAAAATATTAGGTTACGTTAGTATTGTAATACCTGATTAAAATATTAGGTTAGTATTGTGATACCTGAGTAAAATATTAGGTTAGTATTGTGATACCTGAGTAAAATATTAGGTTAGTATTGTGATACCTGAGTAAAATATTAGGTTAGTATTGTGATACTCGAGTAAAATATTAGGTAAGTATTGTGATACCTGAGTAAAATATTAGGTTTGTATTGTGACTCCTGAGTAAAATATTACGTTTGATACCTGAGTAAAATATTAAGTGTTCAGGGTACCCTAAGAGAGTTATTTCTCCCCAGTGACGGATATTATAAAAACGGATCCCTGCTCTAAACCCGGGTGTAATGGATGAATGTCAAGCTTTAATTGATTTAAATTCCTGGGTTGACAGTTACAAAGCATATTCATACATTGTAGGAAACTGTAAAATATGTTAGTAAAACTACATATTAGAAAACTACGTTATGATCTAGGTCAGAAATGTAAAAAAGCCGCCAAAAACACCACAAATATGCGAAAATTGGATCCGTTCAATTTAGGTAGGGAAATTTTGAAGCATGCATGCAAAGATTTTTGACAATTTATTTACATTGATATCTGGTAAAGGGCCTGATAAAAACCTTAAAAAAACACTACAATTCTTTTGTAAGTAGTAATTAGTATAAATTAGTAATTTTGAAAAATTCAATGTTCAACAAATAATATGCAGCGTTCTATAACCGCAATATCTTAAATGCACATTACAAATTTCATATTTTTAAGTACAGTGGTAGGTGTTTATATCAATACAACTTTTTTATTTAAGTTTTTATTGTAAACAAGCTTTTTTTCGAATTACAGGCTTACAAGTATTCAAAGATAAGATTTTTAAGTTGATAGCTCCTCTTGACTTCTATGTTTATGTGTATCCATGCTATTTAACAGCTTGATATGAATTAAAATTGAAATTTAAAGTCGTATTCATTGTATTGGTAAAATCGCCTACAACTGTACATAAAACTATTTTTTCGACTTAAAATAATGCAATATCTCGTACAAAGCCAACCGTGGCCAGATTAAACAAAAAGTTTATTTTCAAGGATGAACAACAACAAATTAATAATGGAAGCTCAGACGAGAAAATGAAGAGAATGTTGCTCGAACGAGAAATTGATGAGGCTGGCCTTCCTTCTCTCATCTAGCAAAGTAGAATTATGTTTCTGACAATTGAGGATGCGTTGATCGCATAACATTCTAAAAATCTGAATATGATGTAGGGTAAATATTTAAACGTATACATAACAATTTTAGAACTTATACATTTGCGTATCATACTTTTATTTTCTTACATTTACTAAAGATCTAGTAAAATATAATAGAAATAAGACATTCTTTTAGAAGATTAAAGCTCTTTAAAAGGAGGTGAAAGTTTTGTTTTCTGCACCATAAAGTCTATAAACCGTTTCTTCTTAATCACGAGATACATCTTTGTAATACAATCATAGGAAAAAGAGGAATTCTTAAAACTTAAAAACACGTTTAAGAATTATATTTAAATGCATTTAAAGTTTGTTGAATTTAAAAGATTGATTTGGCGTGTGTTGAGTGTTGTGTTGAAGATGAATGTAGTTTAGCCAAGTATCGAAGTAAACTGTTGAGTTTAAATTGGTTTTCAACCCAGGAGAAACATTTTTCCACTTTATTCTTCAGACATTTCAATTCTCTCCTGCTAACTAATGATGGGTTAATATTTGCATACAGGAGAAGGAAAACAAGATTTATCATTCTTGTTTTTTTTATTTTTTTATTTTCTGACAGAAATTAAAACCTTCTTAGGATTTTGGAATCTTTGGGGTTAAAATAATGTAAATGAATTGAGTCTTTGCCACAAACTTTGATTTTCTCATCCCTATATTTTTGCAGTCCAATATCACTTAATATATATTTTAAACTTTGAACTCTGTTAGATTTAGCTAAAATAATATTGATATAGGAATCTTATTAGTAAAAATGATGTAATGCAATTGTAATTTTCAATCTCTGCTACAAAATAAATATTTTGATTTGAAAAAAGTAAAAACAATGAAAGGAAATGAGTTTTTGCCACAACCTTTAATATTTCAACCTTTGAATTCTGTTAGATCAAAAAATCGAAGTTTGAAATATCGAAGGTTTGCATCACCAGGTTGTGAAGATAAAGGGATTAGAAAATTCGAGTTTGTGACTCAGTTCCTATATCATTATTATTTGTTAAAATAATGTTCATTAAGGATTTATTTTATAATACTTAATATTGTTAAGAAAAGCTGTTTTCGAACATCTTCTGAAAACAAACTACTCTGTTGTTGCAAAATAAAGTATTCTTATCTCTAAACATTTATATATTTGCCATATTGCTCAAGATTTTATGGTAAAAACTTTAACAAAAATGTTGTTCAAAAAATTCATTTTCTTTTTATATAAACCAAGCAAAGAATTTTTAGTTCTCCTCCCTCCTCTATTCTAACCTAGTTCTACTTTCTCCACTATTCTATCCTAGTTCTCTGGCACTTAATCCTGTTAAAAAGATGTGTGTACGGAGAGGGGAGGGGAGGGGGGGGGTATATAACTATATATATCTTCTCTCTCCGATATATCGGGAAACCAAGAAAGTATTCCAATATGGAGAAATACCTCCTTCTCCCTCTGCTCCCCCAGGATACAATTTCAAACCCAAATATTTGGGAGAACAGGTTGTTCATTTAATATATTTTCAGTCAGGTTTAAACTCTTCCATTTATTGCAAGCAAACCAGGTTGTACAGTTATTTTAGAGAAATGTAAACAAACTTCGTAGTTTACATTCCATCCAGAAACTGCAGTACCATTTCTTTGTTCCTGATTTATGTTTCTTTTAAAGAACTTAGACACAAGTATGCATCAAATTGTTGGTTACATTAAATATTATTCATGGTGTATTAATTCCTTAATATAGTTTAGGATAAATATGATTGTAGCTAAAATTATGACTGATGACTTCCTATGTTTGTTCAGTTGTCCCCTTTAAAAAAAACCGTACTGCACATTAATTCAGATAAAATGTCATTAGGAGAACAGTCGCATGATCGAGGGAGGGAAGGCACACCACACCCGTTTTTCATCCGCACCGCAAATGACGGTAACACACTCAGCATCTCGGCAGTGCACTCACCATTATTTCGTCCGACCACACAAAATCAATTCATATTGAATAACATGACGTTGTATAAATTTAAAAGAAGTGTTATATGGCATAACACACAGAAACAACGCCCGGGCATAAAAAGGCTTGGTTGAGGAAATAACACAATGCGGAGAAGTTGATTTTTTTCTCTTATTTTACGGTGCGGACGTAAAATGGGTGTTTTGTGCCTTTCCTCTCTCGTTGCATTTCAAATTGTTAAGAAGATTTTACCAAGTTAGATATCCCTAAAAATTTATTTTAACATTTTTAATCAATTAGAAACGAATCTCCCTTTTTAAAACACACTCCGCATATCTATAAACATTAGTAGTAATCTCTGTTTGTCAGTTTGTTTGTATGTCCGATCTTAACTGATGAAACCACGGACCGATTTGCTTCAAATCTTGATCAGAGAGCTCGGGTGAACTAGGAAATGTTCTTTGGTTGGTTTAAAAATTCTAAGTTGAGTGGGTTATACTGTTCTAGGGAAAGATGCAGGCAAAGCTAGATCAGAATGTTTCTGCATAATCATATATAATGTTTGCAAAACAAATCAAATATACTTTTACCTTTTAATTCTTTTATTCATTAAACTTCTTCATTTTCCCTCATCCTCTTCCTCCTACGTGACGTCCCTATTTTTAATAAGAGAAATAGGAAGAATATAAGATTTAATAACGCGTTGATATTAAACAATCCAAGACCCAGATAAACCCTCCCGGATACCAACGAGGTTTTCATTGTTTCTCTCACAGAATTTTTATAGTAATTTTATCCGATAATGGAAAGAAAATATCCTTGGAAATTGGGTTCTCCGTCCTTATACACTTATACCACACAATCAGGATTAAAGCTTGGAAAATCATTTTGAACCTGGAGGAGAATATTTGGATAGAGACAGGGTTGGATTATTCTTATTATTGGATATCATGTTTTTTTTATTCTGAATATCGTCTCACATTAATCTCTCTCTCTCTGCATGGTAATTCGTGTGTCCATCCCAGATGCTTCCTTGCAAGAATTATTATTACTGCAGAACCCTGGGGGGGGGGGGAATAGGAAAGAAATGTGATAAAACTTTGTGTGAAGTATTTATGTATCTAATTGTTTGCTGAAAAGAAGGCTATAACAGATCCTTGAAACTATACTTATCCCACAGTGATCCAAAGGTTGCAAACTTTTACGCAAAAAATAGTTACTTTTAAAAAACTAAAGTTAAAACCATTGCAGTACGAGGGGAGGAAGGTCAGTCACAACAATTTCTCATCCGAGCCACATTCTCGCAATTTTTTTATCCGAGCCAAATTCTTCTCATTTTCTCATCCGAGCCACATTCTCCTCATTTTCTCGCCTTAGCCACCTCGAAATCCTCTTCCTTTGCTTATTATGTGTTTTTAAGTTTCTAAATCTTGAAGTTAAAAATCAGGCCACGTTAGGGCATAAAATATGGATGGACTAAAGTATTGCAATGATTACGTCATGATGAAATCTTCAAAGCCGTGAGAATGATGTCAAACTTTATTTAGGTGAAACTTAAATCTCTTCTGCCTCCGTAATGGCTAACCTTCGTGATACAAAATAAATAGCAAAATATTTGGCATACCTCTGCCTAAGATTTTCCCCATGGAACCACCCGAAAAAAAATCTATGGTTTTCGCTAAAATTAACAAAAAAGATTAAAGTTCTATAAACTTGGAATTATTTGCGGCATTCTACACATAGATTATCAGAAAATGCGCGTAAAAAAGATGAATATTTTTCAGGACAATTGCACTCAGAAACTTAAATTCTTTTGAAGGTATTTCTTCTGATTAGTAAAAATTTAATATTTTGTTTATGCTCTAACGTGACCGGATTCTTAAAAAAAAATTTAACTTGGAGAATTGAACACTTTAAAAAGATAATATTGGAAGGACGAGGATTTCGAGGTGGCTCGGACGAGAAAATGTTGTGGCTGGCCTTCCTCCCCTCGCTGTACAGTTTTAAAATATTTACTTCTAGGGTGATACAACAAATGAGTTTTTGTGGTATAAAATCAAAGGATAAAGCGTTGTGACACTTTGAAGTAGATCCAGTCTTGAATATTAAAAACAGTCTGGATCTTTGTGAACCAGCTACTTTAATGGATTCTTCGATATTTGAGAAAATTGAGTGCAATCAATTATAATATCTATTTATGTCATTGTAATGGGTATTATTAAGTGCGAAAAAGTTTTTGATGGAATTTTTACTTTTTCTAGTTTGTTTGAGATTAAAATGAAAGTATTTTTACACCGTATAGTGAGGTGAGAAAATACTTTATTTTTGACCCATTACAATGACATATATAGTTTTTTTTTCAAAGGAATTGAATATTTGGAACAAAATCAAATAATTAAACCTCAATATCTTTAGAACCCGATGTTGTAAACCTTTGATATTTCAAACTCAGATTATTTGATCTAACAGAATTCATAGTTTGAATTATCTAAGGTCTGCAACATTTGGTTCCAAAGATATAGTGATTAGAAAATCAGAGTTTGTGGCAAAGACTCAATTCCTTTACTCTACTTAATTTATATGGTTATAAGAAATTTTAATATCTATACAATATGAACATATGTATATATAACAACAATATTAATACTGTTGAAAATATAAGGTTTATACAGTATTACCTCGGGTTTTATCTCTCTCAAAGAAGACTTTTTTCTAATTAATTACAAAAAATGCTGCAATCTTTTATTTCATTTCGGTTTAAAAATAAATTTTTCGTGTTTTTTTCACGCATGGCTTTAAGATCATGATTCTATGCAAAAATAATGGATAATTGTGAAGACTCAAATAAAAATTAAAATTCATAATTATTTAAAAAATATTCAGACTCTCTCTTTCATATAAAGCTAATATAATGAAAACAGAAAATAAAGGCAATTTAAGAATCGTCTGTGCACTTCAAGAATGTTAAAAAGTTGAACAACTCTTTTCTGTGACACAGCCCTTTATAATGTTTAATTCTGCAGATCTCGGGTTGAATATCAAGATTTGAGATTAACAATTGTTGCTCAGAAATTCTCTTTGTCTCTCTGAATCTGAAGCACCAAGTTAAAATGAATTTGTGTTCTGAATGGAATTGTTCAATAAATAAAGAAAGTTAAAAACTCCCTAAAATCAGGAACTAAGTTTTCAAGTTACGGATTCAGCTGGAGCAAAAAGTCCTAGTTTAAAATATTAATGGTTTACATCATCATGTTGCATATAAGAATATAAATAAATATAAGATATAAGAATATAAATAAATATAAGATATAAGAATATATATATATATAGATATAAGATATAAGAATTAGAAAATTAGAGTTTTATATAAGTTCTAATTTTTTTATTTATGATTCAAATTCTGCTTCTTAATTATTATTTGTGCTAGAATATTTTTAGACCTTTAGTTTAGCGATTATTGTATGTGAATTTGCATTATGATGTTGTCCTGAGACCGGATTTTAACAATTTAAACCAGGTCTAAACCTGGCTCAACTGCCTACCACCGATTAAAATTTGAACCACCGACTCAACTCATTCCTTAAACTTTAACTTTGAATCGGTGCAGTTCAAATTTGAACTAGCATTGGGTAGTTCAGAGATGCAGCTCAAATTTCTTCAAATTCGATGTCTTGATTCTTTTTATAGGTCCAGACACGAAGCAAGGAATGGTTTAAAGGTCAGGATTTATTAAAATAAAGGTGAATTCATTGTGAAAATATTAGGATTTTTAATTTTTAGGGGCTTAACAAACTGGATTTCTACATACTTAGGATGTATTAACCCCCCGCTGTTACCAGTTACATCGATCCAAAAAATTTAAGTTTTTTGCACAACAAATAATTTTTATTAAAGCTTTTTTTGATTTGAGCTTTTATTTTTTGAAATCTTTTCCGTTTGCAGTATACCACTGAAAATATTTAGCTTTTATTATTCCAACCACCTAGTCTCCCACCCCCTCACAATCCCTGGTTTAGCTTACTCTCCTGTGCTCCGGATACATCTGGGAATACTGATGAATAAATAAACCATTGGAAAAATGGTTTTACTCAGCATTTATCTCCAAACCTTTTATATTAGAGAGAAAACCAGGATACTGAACATCCTCACACAGGAAATATTTCAGAGGGTTTTAAACAGAAGAAAAAAATTATTTAGCAAATTCAAAACAATTTTTTTCGATCGATAATACGATAATACGAACCTTTTAATAGAAATCTTTTAACTTTTTACTCGTCTAAAATTAAATTAAATAAAGAACAGAAAATGTTTCATTTTTTAAAAATTAAAATAGAAATAGAAGGATAAAAACAAAAAAGTAAAAAATGTAAAATATGAAAATTAAAGAACTATTACATTTATATAAAAAAGAAATGCAATAAAAAGAAACGTTTAAGGTTTTGAATGAGATAACGAATAACAGAAATAAATACGAATAAATATAAAGAGAGAAAACAATACTTGAATGAATGATAATTTAGAAATATAAATTAAATTAAGGTTTGAATGATTCAAGAGAACAAAGATTAAAATATATCCCTGTATTTAATATTTCGTGATGAAGTATAACTGATGAATGATATGATGAGAGGGTTAGTGTTACTCTACTCCTCCCTAGTATTTTCCAACAAATTCCCTCTCATCCCCCCCCCTTCTNCTCTGACACCTGCTCCAACCTGCTCCCATCCATGCTCCTGAACACACTTCGCTCAACACAGGATACCTATCCAGCTTCAGCTTCTTCTTTACCTCCTCTTCCTTCTCCTTCTCCTTCCATCATTCGTCTTCTCCTTCCATCCTCCTCCTTCTCCTTCCATCCTCCTCCTTCTCTTTCCATTCTCCTCTCCTACTCCGCCTTCTCCATCCCCTCCTTCTCTTCCTTCCTCTTCCTCTTTCTATAGGTTTTCCGAATCATCTTTCCTCTAATTTCTTCATTCTCCTGAGGCCAAATTTAAAGAATTTGAGTGGCGGCTTAAATTCAAATATGGTTGTTTTCACTTAAAATTGTATTCAATGTTTCAAGATTTAAGCCGGAGCTCAATGGAGGCGGATTTAAGACGCGGCTCAAATTCATTAAATTCGGGCACCGATCATCACATATATTACCCCTTCTAGTACTGGTTCTCCTGTTTCTTTCTGTACAGTTCCTCAATATCCTTATGTTTCTCTTCCGGTTCCTCCATTTCTCCTCCAGGTCGTTTCCTCTAATTCCTTCTGTTTGAGAATTCTTCGCTTTTTTCAGTTCTTCTTTCATCTCCGAATCTCCGAATGTTCATGTTTCTCCTCTCCCTGTCTTCTGTTTCTACTCTTAAACTGTCCGGTTTTTTCTGTTTCTTCTCTTGGCTTATACTGTTTCTTCTCCGGGTCCTCCCTGTCATTTTCCAGGAGTCTGCATGTTTTGCAGACTCAAAAGAGCTCACGAGGGGGATAATAATAATTATCAGTTAAAACAAATTTTATATGTAATCCTTCGTGAAATAAAATTATGATAATTTATCAGAAAACTACGCTAGCACAAGTATTACTCAATTAATTGCTATGCCTATCCCGTAGTTGAACATCTGAAAAGTAAGAAAGTTTATAATCCTGAAGGTTTGTGATGCAAACCCAGATAAGAACTATTTATTCTTCATGGTTGGGAACTATAGATTCTGCGGGCTACAGGACAGAAAAGATCCTTAGAAGTGGATTTCGATTTGTATGTATTTCTACATCTTGTTTATAAAAGGTGAGCTATATGCTTCAAAATACCGTATATAAATAGAATTTACTTCCAAAGATCTGTTTTCACCGTCTGAGTTTTCTAATAAAAAACCTGGTAAAAGAACAAACAAATTCGTACCTAAATCTATCAAATGTTCATTTTTTCATACTAAATTTTGGTGGAGGGGGGGGTGAGGAGGTATAATTTCGACCCTTCATGTATAGAATGTAAGGGAACTGATTTATTTGTTTTGAATTGTTGAAAGTTAAGAAACTTTGAATGAGACGAAGATGGGGCAAGGATAGAACTTGTTACAAATTGTTTCATAGTCTCACGTTATACAGCTTTCAGATAGATAGATAGAAAGATAGATAGACAGATAGATAGATAGATAGATATAAAGATAAATAGATAGATGGATAGAAAGATAGATAGATAGATATATAGATAGTCAAATCTCTGTGATTTATACAGTGGGGATGTTCAAAAACTCCCGAATTTATGGACATTGCTATTCGCATTTTATTTGATCTACCAAGAGAAACCCATAGATATTTCATTGAGCCCATTTCTAACGTTCCCCACATTAAAACAGTTTTATGCACTCATTTTGTACAATTTGTGACCAGTTTATCAAATTGTCATGAGCTATGTATACGACTTTTTGTAGATCTAAATAAACATGATTTAATAACTGTTATATGTAAAAATTTTGAATCCATTGCACAAGATTGTAATGTGCAATCTAGAAATCTAAACAAATTTTGTGTGAAGCAAAATATGATATACAATCGTATTCCTTTAGACCAAGAATGAAAATTACCCATTCTTCATGAATTACTCGAAGTTAAAGATGATAATATTGTTCTAAACAATTTTGTTGATAATGAGATCGTAACCATGATTAACTTTTTATGTTCCGACGAAATAAATCTATAATAATAATATAATATAGATAGACAGATACATTCATTAAAGATGGATTAAAAGATATGAAGTTACTTATATGGACAAATATTCTAAATTTCATATCTCCGAGGTAAGGACAACACTGTGAGATTATGACACAAAATTTAAAATCAAGGCTTAGGATACACTTCAGCTGTTTCTCCTACATCTGGTGGAACCCAACCCTTGGGCCTTGATCCAGTCCAGTTCAGTCCTCAGTTCTCCATACTAGACAACATATATAATAGTGACTAGTGAGTCATAAAAACATACTTTGTTCTTTCATGAGTGTCTTAATGGAAAACTAGTGAAATCTTAAAATTGTTTCTTCTCTACTCTCCAAGTACCTGGGAATATTTCTCTTCGTCTCATGTATCACGGTTCTCCCACAGAGAAAGGTTACAGAATGGTAACAAGGTTTACACAAAGAATATGAATAGAAGAGTTTTGAGAATATTATTCTGGTTTTTATTAAATAAAAATCTTATTCAATATTTCCCCTTGAGTTCTCGTTGAAAGGTATCTGTTAGATCCATGAATGAAAAAATGTAATAAAAGTGACAGCACATCTTTTCTGCCCTCCTAACATACAAGATACAGGATACAGGATACAGGATACAGGATACAGGATACAGGATACAGGATACAGGATACAGGATACAAGATACTGGATACAAGATACAGGATACAGGATACAGGATACAAGATACCTAATACAGGATACAGGATACAGGATACAGGATACAGGATACAGGATACAGGATACAGGATACAGGATACAGGATAAGGATACAGGATACAGGATAACAGGATACAGGATAAGGATACAGGATACAGGATACAGGATACAGGATACAGGATACAGGATACAGGATACAGGATACAGGATACAGGATACAGGATACAGGATAAAGGATACAGGATACAGGATACAGAATACAGGATACAGGATACAAGATACAGGATACAGGATACAGGAAACAGGATACAGGATACAGGATACAAGATACATGAAACATGATGCAGGATACAGCATACAAGATAAATGAAACAGGATGCAGGATACAGTATACAGAATATAGGATCCCAGATACGGAATTCAGGATACAGGATCAATGATGATATAGGATGATATATACAGGATGCATGATAAAGCATACAATATGAACAACAAAAATAAAAAAAACACGTATTGCTAAGTAATCCAGAATATTGTATAGAAAAGTGTCAGGATGCTGACTAGCTTGACATGGTCGGTTTACAGATATATTGAACTATATTTAGAGTTACTGTGTGAGTTTTCATCATTAACCCCATATGTTTATATGAGTAATCCACCATATTCTATTCTCTCACACCCAGACAAGCACACACCTTTACACTCAAACATACACAAACTTGTCCGTATCATCTTGGCTACATAGTTCTGATCTATCCCTGGAGATTCATACATCATACATCATCATACACCAGGATACAGGACTTATCCTGTTTCAAGCATCATTCTATACCAGGATACAGGACTCATCCTGTTTCAAGCATCATTCTATACCAGGATACAGGACTTATCCTGTTTCAAACATCATTCTATACCAGGATACAGGTCTCATCCTGTTTGAGACATCATTCTATACCCGGATACAGGTTTCTTCCTGTTTGAGACATCATTCTATAACAGGATGCAGGTCTCATCCTGTTTGAGACATCATTCTAAAACAGGATACAGGACTCATCCTATTCCAGGCATAATTCTATACCAGGATACAGGTCTCATTCTGTTTGAGACATCATTCTATACCAGGATACAGGACTCATCATGTCCCAGACATCATTCTATACTATGATACAGGTCTCATCCAGTTTGAAACATCATTCTATAACAGGATACAGGACTCATCCTGTTTGAGACATCATTTAATACCAGGATACAGGTCTCATCATGTCCCAGGCATCATTCTATACCAGGATACAGGTCTCATCCTGTTTGAGACATCATTCTATACCAGGATACAGATCTCATCCTGTTTTAGACATATCATTCTATAACAGGTTACTATGATACAGGTCTCATCCAGTTTGAGACATCATTCTATAACAGGATACAGGTCTCATCCTGTTTGAGACATCATTCAATACCAGGATACAGGACTTATCCTGTTTGAGACATCATTCTATACCAGGATACATGTCTCATCCTGTTTAAGACATCATTCAATACCAGGATACAGGTCTCATCATGTCCCAGGCATCATTCTATACCAGGATACAGGTTTCATCCTGTTTGAGACATCATTCTATACCAGGATACAGGTCTCATCCTGTTTGAGACATCATTCCATACCAGGATACAGGTCTCATCCTGTTTGAGACATCATTTTATACCAGGATACAGGACTCATCCTGTTTCAGGCATCATTCTATACCAGGATACAGGATTCATTCTGTTTGAGACATTAATCTCTACCAGGATACAGGACTCATCCTGTTTCAGTCATCATTTTATACCAGGATACGGCATCATTTTTTACTAGAATATATGGTCTATCCTGTTTAATATTATTCTGTTCTTGGTAAAGGCATCAAATTGTATCAAAATACAGGACTATATTATTTATTTTTTATAAATATTAATCGTATACCTGCAGGATATTAAAACATACTATCCAATAATTTCATAGTTGATATTGTACCAAGATAAAGGACTCCTTGACTCATTCATACATTATATTGGACAAGCATAAAGGAGGTAGTCATATTGCAATCACGACTTTGTAGCGGATAATGGAACCATTAATTAAATACTCATATTTAATGATATTTTAAGCTCGAGGTTGACCACTTCAAGTCTGGTAATACCTGGGCTTATGTTTTTTAAATCCTGAGGATGATTAGAATTGAGAATACTGAAGATAAAACTGAAAACAATGATAATATTGAATAGTTCTACTCAAACTTCTCCCCACGAGAATAATCCCTATTGTGAGGAAACTGTTGTGAGAGTATAATAAAATAAAATAGAATATAAAATATGCTAAAATATGCTTTTCATTTTACTGTTGATCCAACTATAAATCTATACATCCATTGATCTATCCTCTACCTTTCCATTCATCCACATCTACTCTACTTCCCNTCCACATCCACTCTACTTCCCATCCATCTAAATCCAGTCTACTCCCCATCCCTCCACATCCACTCTACTTCCCATCCATCTAAATCCAGTCTACTCCCCATCCCTCCACATCCACTCTACTTCCCATCCATCTAAATCCAGTCTACTCCCCATCCCTCCACATCCACTCTACTTCCCATCCATCTAAATCCAGTCTACTCCCCATCCCTCCACATCCACTCTACTTCCCATCCATCTAAATCCAGTCTACTCCCCATCCCTCCACATCCACTCTACTTCCCATCCATCTAAATCCAGTCTACTCCCCATCCATCCACATCAAGTCTACTCCCCATCCATCCACTTTTACCCTTTAATAAAGAAACAAACACTTGCCTCAAACTCAAGATTTCTCCTCCCTTACTCTGATGGTGTAAACCTTAGATAAAATATACATAATTTGATTTAGCCATAATCATAGTTCATATAAACTATATTAGAGTATCTGATTGATCTGATTAGGCAAATTATGTTTTTGTTTTAGATATTTTTCTCTTAATTCTGTTCTATTTGAACTGTATCTCTTAACCCTATTCTTCTATAAACTGTTTCTCTTAATCCTAATCTTCTTTAAACTGTTTCTATTAACCCTGTTCTTCCTGAAGCTGTTTCTCTCAATCCTATTCTTCTTTTAACTGTTTCATTAACCCTGTTTTTCTTTAAACTGTTTCATTCAAATCTGTTCTTCTCTAAACTGTTTCTCTCAATACTTTTCTTCTTTAAGCTGTTTCGCTCATTTTCGTTCTTATTTAAACTGTTTAATTTGACCCTGTTCTTCTCAAAACTGTTTTTCTTAATTCTGTTCTTGTTTAAATTGTTTCTCTTAATCCTATTCTTCTTAAAGCTGTTTCTCTCAATTCTTTTACTTTTTTTAAGTTGTTTCTCTCAATCATGTTGTTCTTTAAACTGTTTAATTTAATGCTATTTGTATTTAAACTGTTTCTGTCAACCCTGATCTATTTTAAACTGTTTTATTCAATCCTGTTCTTCTTTAAACTGTTTCTTTAATTTTTGTTATTTTTTAAACTGTTCCTCTAAATCCTGTTCATCTTTAAACTGTTTCTCTCAATCCTATTCTTCTTTAAACTGTTTTTCTCAACCCTTTTCTTCTTTAAACTGTTTCTTTCAACTCTTTGCTTCTTTAAACTGTTTCTCTCAATCCTGTTCTTCTTTAAACTGTTTCATTCAATCCTGTTCTTCTTTAAACTGTTCCATTCAATCCTGTTCTTCTTTAACTGTTTCATTCGATCCTATTCTTCTTTAATAAACTGTTTCTCTCAACCCTTTTCTTCTTTATACTTCTATCTTTTGTCTAAAAATTTTCTTCTAATCCTTTTTATTTGAACTGTATTTATACCCTGTTTGAAAACAATATCCTAATCCTTGATTTAATTTCTTTTTGCTTGTGTGCTAACCATATTTTTTCTCTTATCCTTTATTTATTGTTTCTCATTTGGTTTCTTGTTTCTTGTTTTTAGTGTTATGAACCCCTGCTTTTATAGACAAAGGAATTGAGTCTTTGCCACAAACTCGGATTTTTAAATCCCAATTTCTTTAAAACCAAATGTCGTAGACCGTAGATTTCAAAGTATGAATTCTGGTGGATCAAATAAGGTAATTTTGAAATACTAAAGGTATGCATCATCTGGTTGTTGAGATATAGGTGTTATAAAATTGGGATTTGTGGCAAAAACTCAATTCCTTTACTTCACTTTATTCTATTATTTTTATCACGTCTACATTTTCTTATATTCTTAATCTTCTTTTAATTCATTTATTTAAATCTATCAAAATCTAAATTTAACCATTTTTTCTGTTCTACTGGTAGTTAGAGTTAGACTATGTTGGTTCGCGGTGTTCAGGTGTTTACTTTTGATTAGAATACAGATAGGGGTTTCTGTATTATACACTATACAGGGAGAACAGAGAATTCCTCTATTCCACAATCTCTACTTCAAAAAATTGAATATTGTAATTGAGAAATTATTTTTTTATTAAAGCTTCTTATAAAGTTTGCAGGATAAAGTATAAGAAACGTTTTTTATCGCATTTCCATAACTTTTTCCTCTCTCTAGGATTATATTATTGCTAATCTGAGTCTAAAACTAAATTAACCTGTTTACTTAAATTAACTTAGATTAACCTTAACCTGTCTCTCGGTGGTTAAAATTTCAGGATTGGACCAATGAGAGATCAGGTTTCTTATTACTTGACCAATGAGAAATCCGGAATATTTAAATTCAACCAATGAGAAATCACTAAACTGGCATCAGCTGATACATAAATATTTTAAAAAACTTAGATCGTATTCAAAAGTGCCAGTTCAGTTTGAATCCTGCAGGCTCAATTTTCCTCATCTATAATCTACTTCGCCCGGAAGGCTTTCAGCCAAACCTCTCTCATAAATATTATTAAATCTAGGTTTTTTTCCAAAAAAATGTTATCACCTTTTTATATCATAATACATAATCTTGTATCACTGTGTTATATCTGTATCCTTGTATCCCTGAACAGTTGTATTGGTACTTTATTTAGTTCCCCTCAGATCCAATAAACTAGAGTCCCTTTTCCTTGCCCTCCCTGTATCCCTTTATCCAGCAGCATATTGCCCCACCTTTCTAAACAAACAGATTTAAATGGTTTATCATATTTTATACAAACTAGGATTCTTTATCATAGAACTCAGGGAGATATATAGAAGGATAGAACAGGATACAGAGCTCAGGGAGATATATAGAAGGATAGAACAGGATACAGAGCTCAGAGAGATATATAGAAGGATAGAACAGGATACAGAGCTCAGGGAGATATATAGAAGGATAGAACAGGATACAGAGCTCAGGGAGATATATAGAAGGATAGAACAGGATACAGAGCTCAGAGAATATATAGAAGAATAGAACAGGATACAGAGCTCAGGGAGATATAGAAGAATAGAACAGGATACAGAGCTCAGGGAAATATAGAAGGATAGATGAACAGGATACAGAAAGAAAATGGTTTAAACTATATAAATATTGTTTGGCGTGTTTAGACTGGGATAGTCTGATGTTAATGAATTTAAGTTTATAATGAGAAGGATAGAAGGATGAATAGAACCCGTATACACCAACATATACTCTCATCATCATCATCATACACAACATCTTCAAAACAAAAACTAGCTTCAATTTGAAACTTGGGGGAGAAGTAAGTTTCAAGCCTCATTATCATAAAAGTTACAATATTTACCAACTCACCCGTCCCCCTTCCCTATCTTGTCTGCGGAGGATACACCAAATAAAGTACATAAAAAAATGTTACAATGGTCGGCGATTATATTAATACAATGAGAACTACTTCTTATTTAAGTTTTGATTGTTAACAAACTTTTTCGAATTAAAAGTTTACAAGTAATTGAAGAGAAGTTTTTTAATTGACATCTTCTCATTATTTCCATGTTTATGTGTATCCATGCTGTTTTTAAGCCTAATATAAATCAAAATTGAAATCGAAAGTCGTCTTCCTAGTACGTATTGATGTATGTGATGACGACTGTGGTAAACGGCTGGATCGAATGGGCTGAAACTTTTTGTGGACACCCATGGGTCGCCGGGGAGTGTCTTAGGCTAGAAAAAATAGAAAGAATAAAAATACAGTATTTTTTTCAAATTGTTTTTCCACGGGCAACGCCAGACCCTCCAGCTATTATGTTATATATTCATGTATAATAAAGTTTGCAATAAACAAATTGAGTTTTTGCCACAAACTCAGATTTTTTAATCACTTGATCTTTGCAACCCTATGTCGTAGAACTTTGATATTTCATACTATGAATTGCGTTAGCTCAAAGTATTTCAGCTTGAAATAACAAAGATTTACTAAATAAACTAGTACTAGGTTTTAGCATATATCTAGATTCTAGATATACCAGTACTAGAAATTCTAGAACTAGGGTTTAGAATTTATCTAGATAAACTAGTACTAGAGTTTAGAATATATCTGGATAGACTAGAACTAGGGTTAATTATAATTATAAAGATTTATTCACACACTAAGATATGAATACATATATANTGAAATATAGTTGGGCTTGGATGGATACTGGATAGGATAAATAGTAGGACGGGTTGGACGGATGCTTGATAGGATGGAATATAGTTGGGCTTGGATGGATACTAAGTAGGATGGAATATAGTTGGGCTTGGATGGATACTGGATAGGATAAATAGCAGGACGGGTTGGACGATAGTATGGAATGAAGGACGGGTTGGATAGATGAGGAGCTTGACACAGGATCTGAGAACCAATAAACTTTGTTTAAATAAATCCCTGCTCTAGGTTCAACTCATAAATCTTTCGCTGTAATCCAGGTTTCAACTTCTTCAAATATTCTAAGAGATATAGATATATGTTTTCTAGAGATATAGACATATGTATCCTAGATACTATACATAGACATAGGTTTTCTAGAGATATAGACATACTAGAAATTCAAGGCGCTTCTTATATAAAAAAATATGTTGTATGAAAAAGAAATTTTGTTAACTTCTAATGAGAGAAATATTATTAGAGAACTTTAGATATACAAGATGATATATTTTTTAAAAACTATTATGCTGATCTATGTAAAAACTACTATGATGATCTATGTAAAACTATTATGCTGATCTATGTAAAACTATTATGATGATCTATGTAAAACCTATTATGCTGATCTATGTAAAAACTATTATGCTGATCTATGTAAAACTTATTATGCTGATCTATGTAATTTAAGATTGAAATATGAAAAGCGTATACCATCTGGTTGCAAAGATATAGGGATTAGAAAATTAGATTTTGTGGCAAAGACTCAATTCCTTTGCTGAGGTAAACTTAAGTGTTAAACTGTTTCGTCTATTATGTAATCGTTAGGCAGGAAAATATATTTCTTTTTGTGGATACAGAAGAAAGCCTTTTTAGTTGTGGTTTTTACAAAAATATTGTTTTTTTTTTAAATCCCAATAAACTGCAATACATATAGCTATGTGCAATACCTTTAAATCCCAATAAACTGCAATACATATAGCTATGTGCAATACCTTTAAAGGTAAATGTTTCTCTGTATTTTCTCTAATCTAAGCTCAGCTCAGCTAGTCATGAAGAATTGGTATCTAACCAAACCTGACAACCAATTCCATCAATGTGTTTTATCTCCCCCCTACATATACTAGCAAGTAAGAGAGGGGGGGGTATGTGAGGGCGGAGCATTCTTCGTAATATTAGATTAAGGGACATTATCTTAAACTTCCTCCCTTGCTAATTCTTATTGCAACCTTCCTCAACTTACTATTTTTATTTCAATCTTCCTCTTCTTACTATTTTTATTGCAATCTTCCTCTCCTTACTATTTCTTATTGCAACCTTCCTGGCCTTACTATTTCTTATTGCAACCTTCCTCTCCTTACTATTTTCTTGTTGCAACCTTCCTAAACTTACTATTTTTTATTGCAATCTTCCTCTCCTTACTATTTCTTATTGCAACCTTCCTCAACTTACTATTTTTATTGCAATCTTCCTCTCCTTATTATTTCTTATTGCAACCTTCCTGGCCTTACTATTTCTTATTGCAACCTTCTTCTCCTTACTATTTTCTTGTTGCAACCTTCCTCAACTTACTATTTTTATTGCAATCTTCCTCTCCTTACTATTTCTTATTGCAACCTTCCTCAACTTACTATTTTTATTGCAATCTTCCTCTCCTTACTATTTTCTTGTTGCAACCTTCCTCTTCTTACTATTTTCTTATTACAACCTTTCTCTCCTTACTATTTTTCTTATTGCAACTTTCCTATCCTTTCTATTTTTCTTATTGCAACTTTCCTCTCCTTACTATTTATTGCAACCTTCCTTGCCTTACTATTTTTTATTGCAACCTTTCTTCCTTCCATATTTTTTTTTCTTTTATACCAACCTTTCTTCCTTCCTTATACTTTGTTCTTTTATCCCAACCTTTCTTCCTTTCTTATTCTTTGTTCTTTTATCCCAACCTTTCTTCCTTTCTTATTCTTTGTTCTTTTATCCCAACCTTTCTTCCTTTCTTATTCTTTGTTCTTTTATCCCAACCTTTCTTCCTTTCTTATTCTTTGTTCTTTTATCCCAACCTTTCTTCCTTTCTTATTCTTTGTTCTTTTATCCCAACCTTTCTTCCTTCCTTAATCTTCGTTCTTTTATCCCAACCTTCTTTTCTTAATCTTCGTTCTTTTATCCCAACCTTCTTTCCTTAATCTTAGTTCTTTTATCCCAACCTTTCTTCCATATTTTTGTTGTTGATTTATTGGATCCTTTATTTCTTATTCTATTTCTTATTGTACTCTTCCGGCCGCCGTCTTCACCGTTTTTAAGTGATTTATTTCAACCTGTAATTTTTATTCTTTGTTGCTTCAATCAATTCTCCTTTCCTTATTCTTGTTTTTTTTACCCAACCTTACTCTTTATTATTCCTTCTTTCATTTCATCCTTACTATATTCTTATTTTAGAGGTTTCATTCCAACCTTCCTTCCTTATTCTCTGCTTTTTTCCAACCTTCGCTCCTTATCTTTCGTTGCAACATTCTAACCTTCTTTTTTTTGTTATACATTATTTTATTCTAAGATTCCTTTTTTTCCTTGCAACATTCTAACCTTCCTTTGTTGTTATACATTATTTTATTCGAACCTTCCTTTCTTATTCTTCACTGCTTTTACTACAACAAACATTACAACCTTTCTTTCTTGTTCCTCTTTATTTAAACCATGCAAGCTTCTTTTCTTATTCTCTGTTATTTCTACCTCTACTCTAGTTTTCCCTTTAAACCTTTATCCTTTTCTTTCCTTGTTGTGAATAGCAAAGTTTTCAAGTCTTAAAACTGCTGAGGGTAATGAATTGCATACATTTTTCCACAGAATTGGTTCTGTCGACCAGTCTTTATGTACAGAGGAGCAATCCCTTTTATCAATATCGGAATTCTCTGTAAATTGAAACCTGGTATTCCTTGGTTCAATGAATTTATTTTAATTATATTATGGTTGGTTTGGTTTGGTTTAGTTTAAATCTGTTTATGTTTAGGTTTGGGTGAAACTTTAAGATTTGTTTTAATCTTTTAAAAACTTTTTTGCAAAATATACTCACATGGTAATATTAAACAAGCAAACCTCCACACAAACATACTTTTACCAAAATATATCACGAAATCTATTCTTGGGGGGTTTCAGTTGCGTTAGTTTTGGATGATGGGATGAGTAAGGTTGGGATGTGTAAAGTTGGAATAAGTAAGGTGGGGATGAGTAAGATTGGGATGAGTAAGGTTGTGATTAGTAAGGTTGGCATGAGTAAGGTTAGGATGAGTAAGGTTGGAATGAGTAAGGTTGGGATGAGTAAGGTTGGGATGAGTAAAGTTGGAATGAGTAAGGTTGGAATGAGTAAGGTTGGGATGAGTAAGGTTAGGATGAGTAAGGTTGGAATGAGTAAGGTTGGGATGAGTAAAGTTGAAATTAGTAATTTTGGAATGAGTAAGGTTAGGATGAGTAAGGTTGGAATGATTAATGTTGTGAATAGTAAGGTTGGGATGAGTAAGCATGGGATGAGTTAGGTTAGGATGAGGAAGGTTGGGATGAGTAAACCAAGATGGAGGATCAAAGGACTGAAGAGAAGTACAATTACCAACTAAATGATGGTCTAACACATGTTTATTCTCACACTTACATCTAATACCTGAGCTCTACTTTTCTATGAAAACCTACACAAAGCTTCCTCTTGAACCTACTTTATAATAATTATTAAAACATACCTTACCAAGCCGCCACGATAAACTCATTAAAGACCAACTCCTGAATTTATATATCATTTACTGCAGAAAGAAGTTGCTATTCTGTACAATCGTCTCTTTAAGTTTCTTCCTTTTGAGCAAGGGTGTAATGCAAGGAAAGTTAATTGCGGTCGTGTATACTCTGCGTACATATTGAAACCAGTTCTCTTTGGGCGGAATTTGTAAACAAGAATAGATGCATCAGTGTTCGTTTAGTATCCGAGGAGGTTAAAAGCATTAAATTTGATAATTTTGATAATTCACATAATAGTTTCCTATGTCCAGAATATTTCATTGATTTTTTTTGTGAAAGATTGATCCCATGTCAGGCTGTTACATTCGTCTTGTGTTTACATTACCGCCCAGAGAGTGTACACTGCAGTACAAAAGATGCGTACACTTCTGAAATAACTTTCCTTGCATTAGATTCTTGCTTTTGAGCAACCCTGTATATCACCTTACCTACATTACATGATTACCTCAGTACAAAATATTCAAAAAATACCAGAAAGCTCTAAACATTTGTTTTTGGATTGTAAACATTTGTTTTAACAAATAAAAGTGAAACAATTTGTTGTACATATTTTTTTCTGGTTTGATTGTTTTTTTTGTGCCACCAGACAATATATGCATAAATATATTAAAAATATATTTTTAAATATAAAAATGAAAAAGATATTGTTCTCCGTTTACCACCGTCAAGTGTGTTTAACGACCTGTTCTTGTCTCGACATAAAATCTATACAATATAATTTAGATTTTAAAGGGACTGTTGACCTAATTTCAAACGATCTTCCACCGATAGAGAGGTATGTACGATTCACAACGATATCCTGACGGTTTCTATATAAAAGTAACCTCAGCATGTATGCGGCAGTAAAACTAAGAAATTTTTCACTATAAATGTATAAAGGGCTTCACTCCTAAAATGTTGTTCTATCCTATTGTACATCTTACGTTTTGAACTTGAGATATGCTATGATATGATATTGATATTTATTAGTAAAATATTAATTAAACTTAAAACTGCATTGAACCCGGCTTTGGTACTTTTTTAACTGTACTGTACTTGTTCCAGTCTTTTGTACTAAACTTTATGTATCAATCTACTAAGCTGTACTGTACAGTGTACCTGTTACTGCACTATTATTTGAATACAAAAGTTTAGCATCTGCAGTACTATACTTAATGTACTGTACAATATACGAACTTATTGTACTAGTAACTGTACTACACAGTGTACCAGTCTTCTGTACTATGAAATGTACTAAATAGTATACCAATCCACTGTTCTATATACTGTAATGAACAGAGTACCAATCTTCTGTACTATACACTTTACTAAATAGTATACCAGTTTAATGTTCTATAAACTGTTATGAACAGAGTACCAATCTTCTGTACTATACACTGTACTAAATAGTAAACCAGTATACTGTTCTCTAAACTGTAATGAACAGAGTACCAATCTTCTGTACTATACACTGTACTAAATAGTATACCAGTTTACTGTTCTATAAACTGTTATAAACAGAGTACCAATCTTCTGTACTATACACTTTACTAAATAGTATAACAGTATACTATTCTCTAAACTGTTATGAACAGAGTACCAATCTTCTGTACTATAAACTGTACTAAATAGTATACCAGTCTTTTGTTCTATATACTGTAATGAACAGAGTACCAATCTTCTGTACTATACACTGTACTAAATAGTATACTAGTATACTGTTCTCTAAACTGTTATGAATCTTTTGTACTATGCACTATACTAAAAAGTGAACCAGTCTTCTGAACTAAAAATCATACTTTACACGTACAAGTTTCTGTACTGTAGACTGTACTGTAAAGCATGTCAGTATATTATACTATAAACTGTAATGTACGTGTACCAGTCTATTGTACTATAAACATGACATGTACAAGTATATTGTATTAAAAACTGACTGTTATTTACTGTGATGTAAATGTATCAGTCTACTGTACTATACTGTGATGTAAATGTATCAGCCTACTGTACTATACTGTGATGTAAATGTATCAGTCTACTGTACTTTAAAGTGAACCAGGTTACTGCGTTTTATTTAAAGTATATGTCATCTCGGTGGAATAAGTTTTTGATGGAAAAATATAACTAATTTAACTTAATTTAAGAAAAGGAGAAAATACAAGAGATTTTCATCTTTATGTGACAGGTTAAAAATAGGTAGATTAGATTCGAGGAGAAGGTAGGGAGACATCTTGTATATTCAACAGATATACAAAACATTTTTATACATTTCGGAAATTCCGAATGGTGGTGGGTGAATGTTTATGACATGTTCTTTCAGTGTTTATTTCTCATTCAAGTATTCTGCATTGGAAGCTAGGGAGATATAGGGATAAGAGAAACCAGGGACAGTAGTAATGTATTGAATGTCAAGGAACTGAAACTGTGTTGAGTATAAAGGAACAATTAATTAATGTATTGAACATCAAGGAACTGTTTTTTTTATCGAATATCAAGGAACCGTAAATTTACTGAATATCAGGCATAGGATAACGTATTGAATATCAAGGAACAGTAAATGTATTGAATATCAAGGAACAATTAATGTATTGGATATCAAAGAACAGTTAATGTATTGAACACGGCCCGCTTATAGATATGATTCTATCTATCTATCTACACTGAACTCGGCCACAGTACAAATTTTATTTTGGTAATTTTTTCCATGGGCCTACCAGCTGATATAGCAAACCGGACCCTAGATTTGTTGTGTTTATTTTAGGGGCATATTTATGTTTTTTTTAATGTTTCTTTTATACAATTCTTTATTTTTTTTTATTCAAAATAGATTTTTTTTTGTTTACAAAGAATTAATATCTGAAGGAAAGTTCAGGGTCCATAGAGTAGGAAAGTTGTACAGCTGTTTTGATAAACAGTGGGCCCTGTGATGTATGAACATGAGGTACTGCAGTGTAATATCAAGTGAAAATAATAGTACTTGTCAAGATAAATTCTTTTTTTCGTTCCCGAAAAAAGACCTAAGAGTAGTATGGTTTACAAGCCAACCTTCCTCCTGGAATCCGAAAAAATGGAGTGTGATATGCTCAGACCATTTTTCTCCTGATGACCTTAATATGGTTTCTAAAAGACTACGACCTGGAGCCATACCATCCTCTAACCCCCAGTCATCAGCAATTCAAGGTAATATGTGATTCAATTTTTGTTTTAAAAAGTTCGATAAATGTTTGAATATCACGGAACACTTAATGTACTGAATATCAGGGATAGGATAATGTATTTAATATCAAGGAACAGTTAATGCATTGAATATAAAGGATAGGCTAATTGAATATCAAGGAATAGTAAATGTACTGAATATCAAGGATAGGATAATGTATTTAATATCAAGGAACAGTTAATGTATTGAATATAAAGGAACAGTTAATGTACTGAATATAAAGGATAGGCTAATTGAATATCAAGGAACAGTAAATGTTCTAAATATCAAGGAAAAGTTAATGTACTGAATATTAGGGATAGGATAATGTACTGAATATCAAGGAACAGTAAATGTACTGAATATTAGGGATAGGATAATGTATTGAATATCAAGATACGGTAATATCAAGGAGCAGTAAATGTACTGAATAACAGGGACAGGCCAATGTACTGAATACTAGGGATAAGATAATGTAAATCAAGTGAAAAAAGTAGCTCAAATTGAAATCCTAAGATCTTCGAATTGAAATGGAAAATATAAAGGCAAATGTTTGTTGATCATTTTATTTTGATAAAAGATTGTAAGTTTTCTTGAACTGTTGGAAATTTGACTGAAAAATGGGATGAAATTTAGAATTTGTAAAGTTTGACAAACTATTTATAAAATTGATAAGCTCTCACGAGATCTCTCTCTCTCTTTCTCTCTGTCGAACCTATGGAAAGTTTCTTTTTTCGGAACCATTTAACCCTAAATAGATGAAACTCCCGGTTGGGTGGG
>NW_019396123.1:52347-85416 GCF_000591075.1 Eurytemora carolleeae | reverse complement strand
AGAAGGGGATGTGGTCCAGTATGAAGGGGTAGAGAAGGGGATGTGGTCCAGTATGAAGTAGAGAAGGGGATGTGGTCGAGTATGAAGGGTGTGTGGTCGAGTATGAAGGGGATGTGGTCCAGTATGAAGGGGTAGAGAAGGGGATGTGGTCCAGTAAGAAGGGGTAGAGAAGGGGATGTGGTCGAGTAAGAACGGGTAGAGAAGGGAGTACGGTCCAGTATAAAGGAGGAGAGAAGGGTTTGTGGTCCAGTATGAAGGAGAAGAGAAGGGAATGTGGTCCAGTAATAAGGGGTAGAGAAGGGGATGTGGTCCAGTATGAAGAAGTAGAGAAGGGGATGTGGTCGAGTATGAAGGGGATGTGGTCCAGTATGAAGGGGTAGAGAAGGGGATGTGGTCCAGTATGAAGGGGTAGAGAAGGGGATGTGGTCCAGTATGAAGAAGTAGAGAAGGGGATGGGGTCCAGTATGAAGAAGTAGAGAAGGGGATGTGGTCCAGTATGAAGAAGTAGAGATGGGGATGTGGTCCAGTATGAAGAAGTAGAGATGGGGATGTGGTCCAGTATGAAGAAGTAGAGAAGGGGATGTGGTCCAGTATTAAGGGGTTATAGAGAAGTGGTTAAATAAGAAAATGTTAGAGCAAAGAAGAGTTCAAAGAATGAGCAGGGAAGGATTTGTTTAATGATGGGAGAGTTGAGAATTTGCATTGTGGCGGGGAATTCTAAGGAGAAGAAGGGTATGTGGGGGAGGTTGGCGAGGGAATTCATAGGATGAGGGTCTTTAGGGTTGCTGAGGGGATTCGTTGGATAAGGATTTTTAGGGTTAATAATGGAATTGTTGAGAGGAGGATTTTTAGGGTGGGTAAGGGGATTGCATAGTGTGGCTTGAGTTTTAAAGAGAGAGAGGGGGGGAAGAGATTTAAGGGGTAGGAGGATGGGAGGGGTCGGATCTAAAGTTGGTTTAATTAATTCCCGTAGGATTATACTCTGAAGCCAACCCAAACTAAATTTATAAAGAATTAAGGGATTTCTTCCTTACACAGGAAATATTGAGAAGCAATAAATTATAAATTAATACAGAGGCTCGCATTTAGAAAACATTTACTAAAAATTAAGTTTTATATTTTTTAAAATTTTGTTTAGAATAATCAGTGATCATACAAATCTAGTGTATTATGATTACATTATAATATTTCCTTTTTGAGTTTCGGAGGGCGGACAAAATAATTTTAACTCTCTCACATTATCTGGCTAACTCATATTTTCCGAATATCTCCTCCTTAGCGTTTTGATTGTTTGGAATTTGGAAAAAAGTTGACAAAATATGATATATGAAAGAATTTGACATGCCTCCTCTAAACACACAAATAAATAAAAAAACAAGACATGGGTAACTAGGTTGAAACAAATTTAAATATTCCGGAAATTATGATGCTGAACCAGTCAGGATTAATGATCTAATACTTCCTCTTCTCAACTAAGTTTAATTTCTTGGGGAACAAAGATGTAGGGAACCTGCAGATATTAAAACTATGGAATACCGGGAAAACCTTCTATGTATCACGTTTATTTTTTCATAATCATTTTTAAAATCTTTAGCTTTTGCCTATTTCTTGAAACGCATCTGGTGCATTACATATCTCTGATATGAATACTCCAGTATCTTTCAATCTGTGTTATCTATGACTAAACTAAATACTAATGATCTGTGTGATTTTAAACTGAATACTGAAGATCTGTGTGATCTGTGACTAAACTAAATACTAAAGATCTGTATGATCTGTGACAAAACTGAATACTGAAGATCTGTGTGATTTGTGACTAAACTGAATACTGAAGATCTGTGTGATCTGTGACTAAACTGAATACTGAAGATCTGTGTGATCTGTGACTAAACTGAATACTGAAGATCTGTGTGATTTTAAACTGAATACTGAAGATCTGTGTGCAGATGTGTGACTTAACTAAATACTGAAGATCTGTGTGATCTGTGACTAAACTGAATACTGAAGATCTGTGTGATCTGTGACTAAAGTGAATACTGAAGATCTGTGTGATCTGTGACTAAGCTGAATACTGAAGATCTGTGTTATCTGTGGCTAAACTGAATACTGAAGATCTGTGTGATCTGTGACTAAACTGAATACTGAAGATCTGTGTGATCTGTGACTAAAGTGAATACTGAAGATCTGTGTGATCTGTGACTAAGCTGAATACTGAAGATCTGTGTTATCTGTGGCTAAACTGAATACTGAAGATCTGTGTGATCTATGACTAAACTAAATACTGAAGATCTGTGTGATCTATGACTAAGCTGAATACTGAAGATCTGTGTGATCTATGATTTAGCTTAATACTGAAGATCTGTGTGATCTGTGACTAAAGTGAATACTGAAGATCTGTGTGATCTATGACTAAGCTGAATACTGAAGATCTGTGTGATCTATGACTAAAGTGAATAGTAAATGTTGTGAACTGTGGATTCTGAGTTCGGTTGGTTTATAAAATATTTATATCCTGGGACAGGCTCCTACCCTCAACCCGTCCTACTCCCCAAACTTTACACAAAATGTTTTAAATAATATTTTCATCTTATATTTAAACTTCTTTAGTTAACTTTTTGTTTTGAGAAAGGATTATTTTCTTAACTTTTTTTAGATTCTTGGAAGCTTTTACTTTGAGCTTCGAGTAATAATCTTTAAGGTTTAATCTCACATTTAGAAATATCAAGAAGTTTCTATATATAAATAAATGCCAATCTTTTAAAACCCAATATATTCCAAATGCCTTGTCTAAAGCTATAACGAACTAGGAGTAAGAAAGAATAAAGAACTGGAAGAACTGGAAATATGTCTATTTATATGCATATTAGGACTAATGCCAGTATAATTAATATAAACCTCTGGAGAGTTTATATAAGACAAGTTTAGCATTGTAGCTGGAGAAGGATGGATTGTATCTTATACAGGACCCATCTGTACCACAGGGATACTGTAATCCATCCAATCCTCTTCCATACACTTTACTCTCATTCAAACATTTAAATTCAAGATAGAAGTAGGAGAGACCTGGAGTACCAAGGGTTCCTGGAGTATCAAAGGTTCCTGGAGTATCAAGGGTTCTTGGAGTATCAAGGGTTCCCGGAGTACCAAGGGTTCTTGGAGTATCAAGGGTTCCCGGAGTATCAAGGGTTCCTGGAGTACCAAGGGTTCCTAGAGTATCAAGGGCTCCTGGAGTATCAAGGGTTTTCGGAGTATGTCTCAAGAGCATAAGGGGTTCCAACAGTCTTAGAGGTCCAAAAGTCCAAGGAGGTTATAAAGTTAAGGAGAAGGTTCATTAGTAGAACAATCATGTATTTATAAAAAAAACTTTAAAATATTTAAGCTCTGGAGCCAACCTTAAATCTTGAAGAATAGAATCCACTGTGCATCATCAATATTATATTGAAATACTGTGCACTGTGCATCATCAATATTATATTGAAATACTGTGCACTGTGCAGAAAAGTTTCTTTGTGCATTCGGAAGCAGTTAGTTTTATACTTAACAACTAAGGAGTATGGAATATAAGGGAGAAGGAATCGACCCGGCTTGCCCTACCATATGATTATACATGCTTTGCAGACGGTACTCTATTTGAAAACGAGTTTTTTAATTTTCCAGAAAAGTACGATTGTATTGCCAATAATGTAGCACCCAAAAAAATATTTTTATTTGGCGTCATTCCGCCTACTTTTTTCCCTGCTTAATGTATACAATAAACTTTCATACAAACATGTACGCGGTATTTGTACATCAGACAGTAATGGAAAGCATATGTCTTATTTAAATAAAGTACCATGGTAAGAAATAAAAAAATGGGAAAAGCATAAACAAGAAAGAAGTGGAAAGGGAAAAAAACTGAATATATGGGAAAAGTGACATATATCAAATAAATTGAGAGAGAAGAGCAAGGTTGAATTAAAACCTGCTCCAGGTTGTATGAAGTATAGGAAATTAGAATGTCTCTCTATTGAACCCGTCTATCAATACCTTTATTCTTGCATATTCAATCATTTTCAATCCACCAAAACCCTGAAGACCTGCAGGGTTGAGGAAAATGGTTGGGGGTGGGGGGTAGGACAGGGATACAATATATTCAAATTTTATTATTTTGAACCATTCATCTTTCTTTTTAAACCAATAAATTCAAGCAAAGTTTATACTTACTTTTTTATATCTCTTAGATGTTAAATGCATGTATTTGGTCTTTATATACATTTTAAGTGATTCATATATACCATGATGTGGTCTATATATTTTAGTTGGTCTGGTGGTCTTTATCTCATGTCAATTATTTAGGTCTATTTATACTATAGATGTTCTATCTATCTTTCCATTGGGTGGTGTATCTATCTATTAGATGGTCTATCTTTCCATTAGGTGGTCTATCTATCTATTAGGTGGTCTATCTATCTATTAGGTGGTCTATCTATCTATTAGGTGGTCTATCTATCTATTAGGTGGTCTATCTATCTATCAGATGGTCTGTCTATCTATTAGGTGGTCTATCTATCTATTAAATGGTCTATCTATCTATTAGGTGGTCTATCTATATTTTAGATGTTCTATCTGTCTATTAGATGGTCTATCTATGTATTAGGTGGCCTATCTATCTATGTATTAGGTGGCCTATCTATCTATTAGGTGGTCTATCTATCTATTAGATGGTCTATCTATCTATTCTGGGGCCTAACCATAATTTAGGTGGTCTGTCTATCTATTAGGTAGTCTATCTATCTATTAAGTGGTCTATCTATCTATTAGATGGTCTATCTATCTATTAGGTGGTCTGTCTATCTATTAGATGGTCTATCTATTAGATGGTCTAGCTATCTATTATGTGGTCTATCTATCTTTTAGGTGGTCTGTCTATCTATTAGGTGGTCTATCTATCTATTAGGTGGTCTGTTTATCTATTAGATGGTCTATCTATCTATTAGGTGGTCTATCTATCTATTAGGTGGTCTATCTATCTATTAGATGGTCTATCTTTTTCTCAGGTGTTCTCTTTCTATGTATCTATAATTTGGGGTATCTATCTATCTATCTATCTATCTATACTTGAATTTACCCCAATCAGTATTTCTATTTAAGTTTCGAATTCAATTTGATGTTGAGCAAGGAAACATTTCTCTTTCCATTTCAAGTATTCTTCTACTTCTTTATCTTCTTCTTCTTCTTATTCCATTTGAAGTATTCTTCTGCTTCTTTATCTTCTTCTTCTTATTCCATTTCAAGTTTTCTTCCACTTCTTTATCTTCTTCTTCTTCTCATTCCATTTGAAGTATTCTTCCACTTCTTTGTATTCTTCATCTCTTTCCATTTGAAGTATTCTTCCACTGCGTTGTCTTCTTCTTCTTCTCCTTTCATTTCACGCTTTTTTTAACTCTCCTTATTATTTTCCTTCTAATTTACACAATATTTAAGGATGAGAAATTTTGAGTTTGAGGAGAGAGATCAGGTCTTATAATATTCTACATAAAATTTAATTCTACTAGAATTTGCTTGGAGAAAATAGAAGAGTTTTTACTCTGTCTGAGAGGTGTTTGTTTGTTAATTAGGAACAGTTTGAGTTAATGTTTCTAACTCCAGCTCAGAGGAGCTGAGTTGAAAATAAAAGTTAAACTTGACTAATTTAATTTACAATTTCAATGCAGCCTTACATTCAGTATCTTATTCAACAGCTACTGATAAATCTAAACATCTCTGTATCCTTTTCAACAGCTACTGATATATCTAAACATTGCTGTATCCTATTCAACAGCTACTGATGTATCTAAACCTCTCTGTATCCTATTCAACAGCTACAAATGTATCTAAACATCTCTGTATCCTATTCAACAGCTACTGATGTATATAAACCTCTCTGTATCCCATTCAACAGCTTCTGATGTATCTAAACATCTCTGTATCCTATTCAACAGCTACTGATATATCTAAACATCTCTGTATCCTATTCAACAGCTTCTGATGTATCTAAACATCTCTGTATCCTATTCAACAGCTACTGATATATCTAAACATCTCTGTATCCTATTCAACAGCTACTGATGTATCTAAACATCTCTGTATCCTATTCAACAGCTTCTGATGTATCTAAACATCTCTGTATCCTATTCAACAGTTTCTGATGTATCTAAACATCTCTGTATCCTATTCAACAGCTACTGATGTATCTAAACATCTCTGTATCCTATTCAACAGCTACTGATGTATCTAAACCTCTCTGTATCCCATTCAACAGCTACAAATGTATCTAAACATCTCTGTATCCTTTTCAACAGCTACTGATGTATATAAACCTCTCTGTATCCCATTCAACAGCTTCTGATGGTTCTAAACATCTCTGTATCCTATTCAACAGCTACTGATATATCTAAACATCTCTTTATCCTATTCAACAGCTACTGATGTATCTAAACATCTCTGTATCTTATTCAACAGCTACTGATATATCTAAACATCTCTGTATCCTATTCAACAGCTATTGATGTATATAAACATCTCTGTATCCTATTCAACAGCTTCTGATTTATCTAAACATCTCTGTACATCTCTGTATCCTATTCAACAGTCACTGATATGTATCTAAATATAAGGTGGGGACATACAGTGTATGGATCAAGGTTGTATTCTAAGGTTGGTACTACTCTCGATGCGCTCCAATGTACGGAAAATGTCGTCTCCTAAGATAGATAGATATAAACATAATATGACGTCACTAATTATAGTGGCGAGATTGACGTCATATGAGGTCTTTTATCTATTTATCTTGGAAGACGCCATTTTCCGTACATTGGCTGGCATCGAGAGTAACCAACATCATTACATAACCTTGATATGATCATATAAGAGAAGGTTTGGATAATATAGTAAATGGATAAAAAAAATGGCGATAATACTGAATATGGATAGGAGAATGTGGGAATAATATAGTTTATGGATAGGAGTAGGTGGGTTAATATAGTATATGGATAGGAGAAGGTGGGGATAATACAGTATATGGATAGGAGAAGGTGGGGATAATACAGTATATGGATAGGAGAAGGTGGGATAATATAGTATATGGATAGGAGAAGGTGGGGATAATATAGTTTATGGATAGGAGAAGGTGGGGATAATACAGTATATGGATAGGAGAAGGTCGGGATAATATAGTTTATGGATAGGAGAAGATTGGAATAATACAGTATATGGATATGTGAAGGTGGGGGTTTACAGTATATGGATAGGAGAGGGTGGATATAATACAGTATATGGATAGGACTAGGTAGGGATAATATAGTTTATGGATAGGAGAAGATTGGAAAAATACAGTATATGGATAGGAGAAGGTGGGGGTTTACAGTATATGGATAGGAGAGGTGGATATAATACAGTATATGGAAAGGAGAAGGTAGGGATAATAAAATATAAAGATTGTAGATAGGAGAAGGTGGGGATAATATAGTATATGAATAGGAATAGGATGGGATAATATAGTATATGGAAAGAAGATGGAACGGCTTGAGAGTAGTAAACGTAAATTAGGTTGGAAATAGTTTGTGGTTAGGATAAAGGGAGGTTCTTTCAAGACGGAGAAAATTCCGGAGATTTAGATTTATAGTTTGGTCCGGGTGTGTATAGATAGGAAATAGAAGGATTCTCCATAGTTCTAAATATAAGATAACCATTTGAGAAATTGAAAGCGGGAGGAGGAGGAGGAGAAGAAGGAGAAGGGGCGGATAGATGCTAGAGGAGGAACCAGCCTCCAAACCATACACTGGAGGCCAACATCACAGCCTTTCCAATCCCACTCATCCTTCTCTATCCGGGAGAAGAGGTCACAGTTGTATCCGTGCTCCCGTCCACGACGGTTCTCAACCATGCGGTTTGTTCTTCTCCGGGTACAGTTCTCTTCTTACTCCGTAGAATCATCCGACTGGGACGTAAAGGTTAGTGGTAACCCTGCCCCATTCCCTCCACCCTTTTATTTACGTATTTCAGGGTTTGGTTGAAAAGAAGATTTAAATTGTCGTTGGCTGGACCTTGCCACCCTTCAGCCCGGTTATAATGAACTGGACGGAGGACTGGTAAGGCCCAGACACCGACCTTATCCTCATCTTCACCAGGTTTCCTTCCCTTCTCCTCAACAGCGTCTAATCCCTCAGAAATTCCCCAGGGATGGAGAGAGAAAGAGAGAGAGGAACCCAGCCAACCCCGAAGTAAGAGAAAGGATCGATATATAGCAGCTGGCGAACTACAATACATACATACCCAATTCTACATCTGGGCAACTACCAAACCTTTCTCACCATCGATTTTTCTCTTTAAATCCCTGAAAACATCTCATGTTCTCAGGGATGTACTGCAACGGGGGGGGGGCGTATTTTGTGATATATATTTTCATAATCAGAAGAACCCGGATTTTTTTCTGGCCGGGGATTACTGAGTCGGGGTTTATTGAGCTCTAACGTTGATGAATAGGGGTTTAATGAATGTATTGATTATATCCACGAACTGATGATCCTGCACTTCTCAGAAGATAAAACTATCCGGAGAATACAAGAACCAGGAGAGAGAGGGGTAAAAATTCATGTGTACCCTCTTTTCTCAGGAACAAGTGGGTGCATTTGATATTTCCTCAGTAACCCCTCCCCTTCTACCCTCAAACCCTCAAACCACACTAGTGATATTTTATTTTCTTCTTGGTTTTAAAAATGCGAGAAAATATTGTATGTACAAGGATTTCATTACTAAACTTTTAATTCTGTTTTCTCGCTTTTTCTAAACCACGTTTGGTATATTGTATAATCAGAAATAGATATACATATTACATATTACATCTATAAACAAAATAGGGGTTTGTACAATACTTAATTATGCAATGTTTCTTTAAAAAAGGAGATTTTCTGTCTGAAAACAAAATTTACTCTGAACATTAATATATATAATTGTTACAAAACTCTCAAATGTTTTTTTTTCAAACTGTAAAAGTTTAATTTATCGATCACGTGAAGCCTTAAATATGTCAGCAGAGCTAAATATATGTATATTATACTCTTTAATGTAAATATTGGATATTTATTTCGATCCGTTTTTACCAATTATACTAGTACAGAGCAGGATCAGAAGATAGGGAATGGGAACAATGTCTGAAAGAAGTGAATGAAGAAATAGGAAGAGCGGAAGTGGAGGCAGGAAAGAGCGGAAGTGGATTCAGGAAAGAGGGATAAGGAGACAGGAAAAAATGGATGATACAGGAAGAACGGAAGAGGATACAAGGAGTAGGAATAAGTGAAGGAGTGGACAGAAAGTATTAAATGATGAAACAAAAAAATGAGTTTGAGGAGACAGGAAAGAGGTGATGAGGAAACAGGAAGGAGTATATAGGGATAGGATGAGGAGACAGGAAAGAGGTGATGAGGAGACAGAAAAGAGGGGATGAGGAGGCAGTAAAGAGGGGATGAGGAGATAGGAAGGACTGAATGAGAAGGCAGAACAGAAAGGAAGTGATGAGGAAACAGGAAAGAGGGGATGCGGAGACAGGAAAAAGGGGATGAGGAGACAGGAAGGACGGACTGAGAAGGCAGAGAGAAGGTGATGGGGAGAGATAATATGTACTTTCCCAAAGACTTTTTCTCAAGCGGCAACATCCCAAGGGTAATTTCCTAGGTGACAACTTTCCAAATGTGCAATTTCCTAAGCGGAAACTTCCCAAGTCGGTGCTGGCCGCAGCGCTCGGCCCCCTAGCCAATCCTATCCGCAGCGCTCAGTCCCTTGGCAGCCTGTGGCGCCTCAGAAGGCCTAACCTAACCTTTGGGAAGTTGTCACTTGAGAAAATATATATTTGGGAAGTTGCCACTTTGGAAATTGTCACTTGGGCAGTCGCCCTTGGGAAAATGCCTTTGGGAAAGTACCTAACACCTGAAGAGGCAAGAAAGAAGGGATGAGGAGACAGGGAGGACGGAATGAGAAGGCAGAAAGGAAGTGATGAGGAGACAGGAAAGAGGGGATGAGAAGACAGGAAGGACGGAATGAGAAGGCAGAAAGGAAGTGATGAGGAGACAGGAAAGAGGGGACGAGGAGACAGGAAAAAGGGGGTGAGAAGGCAGAAAGGAAGTGATGAGGAGACAGGAAAGAGGGGATGAGGAGACAGGAAAGAGGGGATGAGAAGACAGGAAGGACAGAATGTGAAGGCAGAAAGGAGGTGATGAGGAGACAGGAAGAAGGCTGTGAGGAGACAGGAACTAGGAAATAAGAAGGCAGGAAGGAGGGAATAAGAGGACAGGAAGAAGGCGGTGAGGAGACAGGAACTAGGAAATAAAAAGGAAGGAAGGAGAGGACAGGAAAGAGGAATTAAATGGAGACAGGTAGCAAGGGATGAGGAGACAGGAAGGTGTGATAAGATGACAGTAAAAGGGTGAATAACAAGAGTAAAGATACATGAAAACCAATATGTAAATCAGAGAGGGGGCAGAAGTAAAAGGTTAAGGTAAGACAAACATTCGGATATAGGGTCATGAATGGAAGGATGAAGTGCCAGGAATAAATAGATAAGGAGGAGGAAAAAACAATAATGGGACATGAATCAAAGGTGTAAGGGACAGGAATGAATAGGTTAGAGGCAGGAATTAAAGTATGGTGGGGCAGGACTAAAAGGATGATGGGACAGGAATGAATAGATGAGGGGCAGGAATGAGGGGAAAGGAATTTAAGGATGATGGGACAGGAATAAATAGATGAGGGACAGGAATAAAAAGATGAGGGGCAGGAATTAATAGATGAGGGGCAGGAATGAGGGGAAAGGAATTAAAGGATGATGGGACAGGAATTAATAGATGAGGGACAGGAATTAATAGATGAGGGGCAGGAATTAAAGGATGAGGGACAGGAATTAATAGATGAGGGGCGGGAATTAAAGGATGAGGGACAGGAATTAAAGGATGATGGGACAGGAATGAAAGGGTGAGGAAGGCTGCAGAAAATGTAATATTTATGGTAGAAGAGAAACTTAATTTAATTATAAATGACGTCATTATGTTTACAGTTTACTTTTACCTTTATTATAGGTAAATTAAAATATATTAGTTTTCTAATTTTCTCCCGGGAGCAATTAGTTTATTTGCAATCTTTATTATTTCCTTGACCTGGATATAAGATGCCTTTGTAAAGAACAAATATTTAAAAAAAAAGAATAAAGAAAACCCGTTTCATGTTTTTAGGATCCTTTCCGACTGCTGGTTTTGGATTCATCCTCATACGACTATTGGCATTCGGCAGCCTTCATGGATGGAAACTATGAATAGCATTAATTTGATCCCTAGCTGTAAATAAATTTTCATTAATCATTTCATTATCGAATATATTGTAGCATTGTATAGTATTTTAGAAAATTGCAGGTTGACATATATGTACACCCACAATGTTGTTGTGTGAAAATACAATAATGTAGAGTTGAGTGAAATACAATTTTGTATGGTTGTGTGAAAATACAATATTGTATGTTGAGTTGAGTGAAATACAATATTGTAAGGTTGTTTGAAAATACAATATTGTATGTTGAGTTGAGTGAAATACAATATTGTAGGGTTGTGTGAAAATACAATATTGAAGTGTTGTTTGAAAATACAATATTGTATGTTGAGTTGAGTGAAATACAATATTGTAGGGTTGTGTGAAAATACAATATTGAAGTGTTGTTTAAAATAAAATTTTGTAGAGTTGAGTGAAAATACAATATTGTAGGGTTGTGTGAAAATACAATATTGTAGGGTTGTTTTAAAATACAATATTGAAGTGTTGTTCAAAATACAATTTTGTAGAGTTGAGTGAAAATACAATATTGTAGGGTTGTGTGAAAATACAATATTGAAGTGTTGTTTAAAATACAGTTTTGTAGAGTTGAGTGAAAATACAATATTGTAGGGTTGTGTGAAAATACAATATTGTAGGGTTGTGTGAGAATACATTATTGTGAGGTGTGTGAAAATACAATATTATAGGAATGTGTGAAATTACGATATTGTGGGTTGTGTGAAAATGATCTATTAATTGAAGGATACTTCTCTCCAACTTGAACCAATAGTGCTCGTATTTAATTAAATCTCATCATTAACCAACGAATTAAAGGAGGTGGGAGGGGGGGGAGGACAAAATAAAAGGAAGGAAAGAGGCGGGGGGGTTATTGTTTAAGGGAAATGTTCTAGTTGTCTATAACTTGAGATATAAATTTTTAAAATTTTTGAAATCTCGAGAGTTTATGCTTTGCCTTTACATTAACTGTTTTATCATTAAAATTATTATTGCTATTATAAAAAGATTTGGAGACAGAAAAACGTTTTGATATTGTCCACATTTTTACAGATGAAAAGTTCATAGATAGTTTATATTATATAAAGAATAGTAGCTGAAATGCCCTGCGTTACCCGTGAAAAAACAAATTTTGAAAAAAAACCATGAGTGTCCAAAAAATGTCCGCCCATTCGGTCCAGCGTTTGGCCGGCCATGTCGAACATATATACGAATGTCTTGTTTTATTCTACAGAAGATTTCACACATTTAATTGATAGAATATTTGAGAAGAGAAGTTTTCATGAAGAGGGCCAAATCAATAGAACAATTTTCCATCAAATTTTCACTTTTTCTCATGTTTCCTGAAAGTTCACAGGTCTTGGACTTGTCTGTGTTCTAAATTCATAAACAGTTCTAGCTTTTCCGGTTTAATGTCCAGTATCGTTACAATATGGGAAAAATAATAAAAGAGATTGTAAGCGAAATTTAAGTAACTTTTCCTTTTAAGGGAGTGTCCGGGAAAAATATAAGGGGGTATAGGCTTACGACGAAAAATAAGCGCTTTTGATCGCTTCTAATCTTACTTCTATCTGTTGCGTCTAAAAGGAGTAAATTGTTAAAAACGACTCATGCTAAAGAACGTAGCGTTCATACAAATTCAGAAAGTTGCAACATTCAACTCGGATCGTAAAAAAATTAATTTAAATCCAAACAAATCATTCAGATATTACAACCAATAATCATCGATAATTTTTTGACGCATTCGTATATAGTTGACATTTCATAATTTTTTTTTTATGATTTTTATAATTATTCCTGTTTCGAGGATTTTTTTATAATGAAGACGACATTTCCATATTTTCCAGGAATGTTCGAAAATCCAGTGGCAGCGAAATATTATTTTTAAAATAAATCAAAAAATATTATGAAATATTGCCTTTATACGAATGCGCCGAAAAAAAAATCGATGACTAATTTTTGTAATAAATATCTGAATGATTTGTTTGGAATTAAATTGATTATTTTACGATCCTAGTTGAATGTTGCAACTTTCCGAATTTGTATGAACGCTACGTTCTTTAGCATGAGTCGTTTTTAACAATTTACTCCTTTTAGACGCAACATCAGATAGAAGTAAGATTAGTAGCGATCAGAAGCGCTTATTTTTCGCCGTATGCCTATACCCCCTTATATTTTTCGCGAACGCTCCCTTAAAAGTGGGGAATCTCCGTTTCACTTTATATACCTTGGACTGATCTAGGATAACCGACTTTACCTGATTTATCTAAAGAAACGCTTGGTTTTGTTAAACACCGTGTGCAAGCTGTTCTATATTTAAGGGATATTAATATTAACTTTCTAGAAGTGGCAAAATATAAATTTTCACATTCGAATTTTTAAAAATCGCGTTGGATATATATTGTTCTAGATTTCCCAGAAATAAATATGACGTCATCCGTGTAAAGTTCAAATAATACGTTACTGTACACTTCATTTTTACGACTTTTTACAGAGCATTTAAGAGATATATATACATCTACTCTGTTCTCGATAATCAGTCAAAGGTTTAAGGGGTACCGTTGTGAATCGTGGATGCCCCTCTTAAAATGAAATGTAACTTGAATTTACGCTTACAGTCCCTTTAATAAACCTGTAAAGATAGGACAGGTAGGTATGAATGAGGATTAAAGAACTTGGAGATGTACTGGAACGTGGAGAGATATTGATAAGCATTAACCTGGAGAGATATATAGATATGGAAAAGGATTAAGAACCTTTTTTTTTAAATTCAAAGCTAAATTATGTTTAGGTTTATTGATATGTACCTAAAAATAAACATAGCTATGCAGTAAATAAATAATATTAAATATAATATAAAAATATTAAGATCTATACACTGTTCAGTACAGTGTATAAACAGTAAGTATATAGTAAGATTTCCTATTTTAGACTATATGAAAGCTGATAATGAAAATCCCCTTTTAGGAGCTGAACTCAAAGGATTAGGATTACTTTTATACTATTGGAGCGAAACAAAATTGTGCAGTCTTAACTTATAAATATTTAATCCGGCCACTCTATATTCTATATTTTAGAAAATAAAATTTTTAATAATTTTAGAACGAGGACATCTCATTCCAAATAAGGGAATGAACAGACAACTCGATATTAATTAAAAATATTTTAAGACAAACAAAATATGTAAATTTCACGATTGAAAAAATTGCATTAACAGACCAGAAAACTGCAACAAATTAACTTGTAAAGAGGAAAATACATTAATTTAGTTTTATAAATTAACATTTTGATTTTGTACATTATACTTGATAATTACTTGTACAGAATTATTCCTCTAACGACCGAGCTAAGTTATTAAGTGACTAAAAACCTTAAGCGACATAAATTCTTTAACTGTTCTCGGGGGTATATAAGTAATAACCAAGAAAACATAAATTATTCTAGATTTCTTTCATTTTTTAAGTTTGAAATATTGAATAAAGGATTTGTTAAATTGTTTGAATGAAAGTGATCTTCAAGAATACTCTAATGGATAAATAATTAAGGCAGTGTATACAAATTACATTTTACGAATAACTGATGAGGGAGGGAGAGATACAGTTGGGAGGNTTAAACTGATTTGGATATCCCTGTAAGCTAGATACAATCGGTTTGGATAGCACTTTAGGCTAAATACAACTGGTTTGGATAACCCTGTACGCTAGATTAAACTGATTTTTGTTAGGTTCGGACAAATCCCTGTTTAAAGTCTATCCGTACGCGTCAATTAATTAGAATGATTAGGTCTCTCTGGTCCAATCCGGTTTTATGTAATTGTATATACTCTTATACGCAATCCCTCGTACCGGCGGTAATTGTATATACGATCCCTCGTACAGGCGGTAATTGTATATACGATCCCTCGTACCGGCGGTAATTGTATATACGATCCCTCGTACCGGCGGTAATTGTATATTCGATCCCTCGTACCGGCGGGTCAAGTCTACTAAGTTTATAGTCTACCCAGCGTGTTTTCTGCACAAATGTAGGCTTACTGGATCATCGTACTAGGCATAAAGGAATTGAGTCTCAGACACAAACTCAGATTATCTAATCCCCATATCTTTGTAGCCCAATGTCCTAGACCTTAGATATTTCAAACTATGAATTCTGGTAGATCAAATAATTAAAGTTTGAAATATCAAAGGTTACACCATCTAGCTGCTAAGATATAGGGATTAAAAAATTTGAGCTTAAGACAAAGACTCATTTCCTTTGTCATAAAAAACTTTTGAAATTTATTTGGCCAAAATGATGTCAATATTATATATTATATTATATCTGAGGATACAATATATGTTAATCCTCAATTTTATAATCTCTAAAAAATACAAAAAAGAATGAAATTTATATTAAAATTCATAGAATAAGTTTTGCTCCCTTAGAAGATTAATGTTATTTTAGGGATGAATAAAATTGGGGCGGAATGGTTAATAGTTAAATTTCGGTGGAATGGATACACTTGGGAGTGATGATTTTAGTTTGGAATAAAGGATAAATTCAGGCAGAATGGGTAAAGTTTGGAGGAATGGATAAAGTTAGAGGGATGGATAAATTTGGGAGGGATAGCTAGATAAAGTTGGAGGGAATGGATAAAGATTGGATAAATGGATAACGTTAGAAGGATGAATAAATTTAGGAGGGATGGATAATTCGTGAGATAAATTTATAGTTGGGAAGGAGAGACAGTTGGGAGTTTAGAAGGTTTGATACATCTGGGAGATGGATATGATTAGGAAGAATAGGTATGACTGAAATGGATAGCATTATGAGAGGTGGATATAATTGGTTGGGGTGGGTATAGTTGGTTGGGGTGGATATAGTTGGTTGGGGTGGATATAGTTGGTTGGGGTGGATATAGTTGGTTTGGGTGGATACAGTTGGTTGGGGTGGATATAGTTGGTTGGTGTTGATATAGTTGGTTGGGGTGGATATAATTGGTTGGGGTGGATCTAGTTGGTTGGTGTGGATATCTGTAAGAGATGAAACAAAATATCCTTAGTATTTAACCAGACAAGATATACCTGCTGCTCCATGTTTGTTCCCTGTATACTGACAAGTCATGATTTATTCATGCAGCCTTAAACCAACTATTCATGCAGCCTTAAACCAACTATTCATGCAGTCTTAAACCAACTATTCATGCAGTCTTAAACCAACTATTCATGCAGCCTTAAACCAACTATGCATGCAGCCTTAAACCAACTATTCATGCAGCCTTAAACCAACTATGCATGCAGCCTTAAACCAACTATTCATGCAGTCTTAAACCAACTATTCATGCAGTCTTAAACCAACTATTCATGCAGTCTTAAACCAACTATTCATGCAGTCTTAAACCAACTATTCATGCAGCCTTAAACCATCTATGCATGCAGCCTTAAACCAACTATTCATGCAGCCTTAAACCAACTATGCATGCAGCCTTAAACCAACTATTCATGCAGCCTTAAACCAACTATTCATTGCTAAGTGTGACTGGAGGGGAGGGGGTTCAGGCAAGAGAGAGAAACTCTGATGGTTTCAATTCAAAGCAAAGAGAAATAGCCTGTTTCCGAGGGGTTTCATCCTTCCACCATCAAGGTGTAAATATCAACAATATATTGTTTATTTTTCATGCTTTTTTTCAGCACATAAATAACTTGGAGTAGAATAAGGACCTGGAGCAGTTAAAGAACTAAATAGGGACCTAAAGCGTATTCAATGTTAGGTGGATTGCCATGAGTAGCCATAAGAGGAACTGCAGTAGATTAAGGTCTTTAATACTTAAGGACCTGGAGAAAATTTAATTCAGAACCGGAACCAGATTCAGATCCCGGAGAAGAGTATGGACCAAGAGAAGATTTGGGGACCTGGAGTAGATTCAGGACCAGAGTAGATAAAAGAGGGGGATATGATTAGAATCTAGGAGAAGATTAAAACCTGATAAAAACCTAGGGGTAACACAAATAAATATGAAAATTAAATTTTCTATATATTCTAAATTGTATGTAATGTACATAATTTATACAATAGCCGACAGTTGAGTATACATTCAGCTTTCAGAGAAGTAACAACTTAGTCTTGATAGGCGCTTCTAATAGTATTCAGAGATACAGGATGAGAGAGAGAAAATGGCAAACTAGAGAAACTTTAGCAAGGGGTGTATTTCGGGGTATACACCCCTACACACAAATGGAAAAGAAAAAACGGAACTACAAGAAACATTGAAGGCCTGCATTAATCTTTTAACGCTGTATTAACCTGGAGAATGGAGGTTTTTTACCTAGCTGGATCCAGATTTTGTTATAAAAATATACTTTTTAATAACAAGCCTGGTTAGCTGTTAAAAAATACAATAGCCGACATGAGCCAGAAATTCCTCATTTGAACCGATCAGAGAAGCAATTAGAACAGTATTTGCATTTGAGGAGTTTAGATCTAATGAAATTAGTTTCCATCACCACACTAGATTCATTGATCCACTATACTTCAAGCAGAATTAGAATTTAGAATTTAATACAAAACCTGTAGTATCCAAACCTTGAAACTAGAAAGGTTGGGTTTGAGTAAGATCTCTTCTCATTAGAAAACTTCAAAGGAAACGAAGAGAAGTGTTGTCAACAATCCTACATCTAATTTTACATTTTACATTCCTCCAGCAGATTCCTTTTAATTCCCCGGGAACACTCAAAAGATCAGAAACAAAAATTAAAATTGTCAAATTTGTGAATGGATCAAAAGAGATATTCCCGGTGATCTGAAAACATGATTTCTGTGAAACCAGCGTAGCGTTCTATTAGCAGCTGGAAGAGGGAATATTGAACCATGCAAAGTGAGATGAGAAGACTCCGAACCCGACAAAGAATGCATAAATCTACAAATGTCAGATAATAGGTTCTCTTCAGTAATATTTCCCCCTCCAGCCTAGTTTCTAGCGGAGAATAAGAATATCTAAGAACGGTTCCAACTCCAAGAAAGGAAAAGAATGGTCTGACAGGAATTTGTAATGAGGACTAGCATTGACTACTGTTCAGAGGGTATTGGTAAACCGAGTGTACATATAGAACTGACGGTGTTTACACACACAAACCCACATAAACCTTCAACATATTATTTGATCTAATAGAGAGAGAAATCTATGTTTTCTCAACACTGCGGAGACAGGAAGGATTGCTCAATAATCCTTAGCTCAACACGAAATAATAGACCAGGCAAACTTTGATCCCAGGGGGGCAACCTGGTGGTCAAACTAGATCTCAACCTGGGTCTGCTGCCCCTAGGATAGATTGTCTTGAATTAAGGATGTATAATTATGTATACTACTAAATCAATTCCTAGAGGAGTAAGTAAGCTTCTAATCGGATTCCAGGAACTATTCACTATCTGGGCCTATCCTTCCATCCAATCCGATATCCAATAAATAAATAAACAATGACAATACATGTTTAGAAAATATTTTAATTTTAACCCTTATACATTCTCTTGAGGAAACCATATCAGGATATACTGCAACCCATGTTTACAAACATTCCCAGAAAATATTGTATTTTTTCTAAAGAAAACCCTGAAATTTGTAATTGGTAAGGTACCCATCAACTAGAAAGATTTGTAATTGGTAAGGTACCCATCAACTAGAAAGATTTGTGCATGGTAAGGTACCCATCAACTAGAAAGATTTGTAATTGGTAAGGTACCCATCAACTAGAAAGATTTGTAATTGGTAAGGTACCCATCAACTAGAAAGATTTGTAAACCCTGTAAGTTAGATAAAAACTGATTTGGATATCCCTGTTAGCTAGATACAATCGGTTTGGATAGCACTTTAGGCTAAATACAACTGGTTTGGATAACCCTGTACGCTAGATTAAACTGATTTAGATATCCCTGTAAGCTAAATACAACTGGTTTGGATAGCTGCACTTTAGGCTAAATACAACTGGTTTGGATAACCCTGTACGCTAGATTACACTGATTTAGATATCCCTGTTAGCTAGATACAACTGGTTTGGATAACCCTGTGAGCTAGATTACACTGATTTAGATATCCCTGTTAGCTAGATACAACTGGTTTGGATAGCTGCACTTTAGGCTAAATACAACTGGTTTGGATAACCCTGTACGCTAGATTAAACTGATTTGGATATCCCTGTAAGCTAGATACAATCGGTTTGGATAGCACTTTAGGCTAAATACAACTGGTTTGGATAACCCTGTACGCTAGATTAAACTGATTTGGATATCCCTGTAAGCTAAATACAATCGGNCCCCCCTCTAAGGAAGATACCCCTATAAACTACATCTATGTGGATCTAAAACCAATATCTTCAACAAGCTCTTGAATGTAAACTAAACCTAGGTCCGGGCTCAAACTAATCTTAAACAAGTTAGGACTCATCTCTTCAACCCTCCCTTCTCCTTCAACTATCCGGGGTATGGTTGAAAGCAACTAGTCGAACTGCGTGAAATTGGTAGAATAAATAACTGAGAAACCTGGACAGTACAGGAGAGAGAGGTCCAATACTAAACCAATTTACCCTCCCACTCCGGATATCCCTTCTTTACCTCAACTATATTTATATTCCTAGAAACCCAATACTCCGCAACATACTCCGCAGTTCACAACTTTTATAGATTCCCTGTGTTAAGAACACAAAAGATATCAGAGATAGAGAGAGCATGTTTCAAGGGATAACTTAGATTTTGTACTTCTTGTTTGGTTGACACTAACCGCGTGGGACTTGGGTTTTCTTCTCTTTTCTAAACTCTAGATCTCACACTCCTGGTTATCTTACTTCACACAATTCATTCCAACTGACAATACAAGATTCTTAAACGGATTTATTCGCCTGCCCTATTTAACTTCAAAAGATAGAATTCTCTACACTTATTTACAACAAATATCTATCTTCTTTTATCCCTGAACATCTGAAGCTATAGAACCCCCCACCCCCCCACTGTTTATATTTTAGGGGGTCAGGGGGGTGTGACTGGTTTTTGTCACAATACTCCTCTTAAAAGGCATTTGTCTTGTGTTCCATGGTGAGAATGGACAAAATTAATATATTCTGATAATCTTTTCATTTACAAATACTGTATGGATTGTAGCTAGCATTGATTTATAATGATTTCAATTTATAATTACTTTTCCCGTTCATATATTTATCCTTGAATGGATCCTGTAAACCCGCAATATATTTAAATGTCGCCTTCGCTACATGGAGCTATTTCGGATGAAAAACATATATTTTATAGCAATAGTAAAAGGGTTTCGGGATAATCTAAATATAAAAATAGATTCTAACAGCAATATAGAAAAGATTTAGGGGCGCCAGCAGCACGCCAAAACCTTGATTTAGTCAGAGTAACGTGTTGAAAAATCCGATTTCAAGAGTTTTCAATGAAATAGCGGGTTTTCGGTCGAAATTCTTAAATAAAACATAACATTTAAATAACTTGGAGACTTATCAAAAAAAAATCTTAAGCGACCATGAGCCTTATTTAACATAAATTAGAGGTTTTATGGAATAAATTTATTTAGGCTGACACCCCCCCTCCCCTAATACCCCACTGTGGTGGGGGTCTTTAACTATCAAACGTTTTATTCATGTTTTTAAATCCCTCGACAGGAATCTTGACAAATAAAATGACTATAAAGCCAACAAGGAGGATTTACTAAAGAGGGAAATTATGTTAGCTAACAACATTCCAGAACAATTATTTGAAAACAATCCTATGTAAATTGATTTTCAAGTTCACGAATGAAAACTAAGGAATTTAACTCTAAAATTATTGTCTCTGTGTAGAATCTTGAAATGACCCCCTCCCCCCCACTGGAAAGGAAACAAAAGCTGAAGTGGTTTCTCAGCTGAAAAGAATTGATAAGAACTAACTTCTCTCTCTGTCTCTAAATTGAATTTTTATCTCGTTTATAAATTAATTTTCTATTAAATTCAAAGTTTCCCTGTTTCTCTACTAAACTCAATTATGGCCGTAATTATATAAACATTGGAAAATCTGTATTTTGAAATTGCTGTACACCGCGGAGGGATTTAGAAATCAGTAATAATTAAAATATACTAAAATAACAATTCCAAAGGACATGCATGGAGTCTTTGCCACCAACTCAAATTTTCTAATTTTTATATCTTTGCAATATTATAGCGTAAACATTTAATATTTCAAACTTAGATTACTTGATCTAACATAATTCATAGTTTGAAATATCTAAGGTCTATGACATTGGGCTTTAAAAATATAGTTATTAGAAAATAAGAGTTTGTGGCAAAGACTCAATTCCTTTATAAAAAAAGGTTTACAAAACAAAAATTATCTATTGTAAAAGGTTTTTTTTCTTCAAGCGTTCATATATGTTTATAAATAAAAATGTTAAAGAAAATTATTATCACACATTTTGCAAATTAGTGTAAATAGAACATTGTTCATTGGATATTTTTGTTTTGCATTCTGATTTTTAAACGCATTAAATTTCTAAATATAGTTAGATCTCCCTTTTAAAAAAGATGTTGACTAAGTGCATGGTTTCATACAAAAACTTGTTATCTTATCTTTTTATTTTCTACGTTTATGATGCATTCAGAGATCGGAACTTTTGTGGAGTATCTTAAATCTTAAAGACTTGATCTCATTATCCACTGTGGACTAGGGTCAATTTAACTTCGAACCGGACCGAACCCTTGTAGCAGTACTTTTCTTAGTGACGACAAGTACTGCCCCACCCCTATCCTATTGCGGCCTAGTTTCAACTTTAATGGCGCGGACAGACTTTTTAAAGTACTCGGCCTATCATATGCCTATTTTATCTACACCAATAGCTTAGTCTAGTGTGTATCCAATGTAGGCAATTTCTAATTTGATCCCTCCATTAGAGTTATCCCTGCAGGGTATAGCGCCCACAGGCATCCGTCTGCCATGAAAGATCATGAGATACTTGATTCCGAGATTCACAACAGTGCTTACTTCAGGTTATTTTCTGATATTATATAAAAGCACTGGAAAATTTGTTTTTATCTAGTTTTGTTTTTCTCTCTTCTTGTCATATTTTAGAAGCACCAGAGAATATGTTACACCACTTTAATACTCTTAATTTTCTTATATTATTCATTCAGTCTTCAAGGCCACACAGCAAAATAACAAATAGAATTTGCAATTTGTGAGATATCCCTAACAATCTGTTCATTTCAAACAATTCATTTCTGCTGTTCGATTTTAAGAACCAAATTTTTGGGTCATATCTTGGCAGTGCAACCCCCTCCCCCTATTATGAAGGGCCTGTATATGGTGAAAGCTGTATTTGATATGAGTATATAGTAGATACATTACTTTGCCATACAAGTATAATTAGACTTATGTATTATTTACAGTATTCACTAATAACAATACAATTGTACTCACTAATAACACATGGTAATCAAAAACTCTTTTAATGTCAAAATTAAACTTATATATAACGAAAGATCTAAATATTTATTTTGTAGCGGAGATTAAAAATTGCAATTAGGTTACAATTTAATAAAATTTAATGTGTTTTTAGATCAAAGGTTGTAAAATTCTTTATCCTTTATTTGAACCAATTTTATGTGTCGAGAAAATTTTGAATATTTGGATGGATTATTGAAAAGAAGAGAAGTTATACATCTGAAATAAATTCTTCAACCTGAATACAATCTCCAATCAATTTCGTATTAACCCCATTCTAGAACCCCCATCTTTAACCTGTGCCCGAATTTAATGAATTTGAGCCGCGTCTTAAATCCGCCAAAAACCGTTTTCAATTGAGCGCCGGCTTAAATCTTGAAACAATGAATACGATTTTAAGTGGAACCAACCATATTTGAGCCGTGGCTTAAATTTAATGGTACCGCATATCAGCCATTGTTTTGTTTTGGCGATTGCACCAGATTAACCCGTTATCGCCAGGTTTATTTTGGAGGGAGGGAGGTTTTTTTTTCAACTTTGAAGTTTATTTTAAATGTTACTGGTCTTCAGGATCATAATCTAGTTCTTAGGATCAATTCTGTTTTGATGTGAGTCCCTCCTAAAAACATGGATCCATGTTTAATCATTTTTTTAAAATATAAATCAAAAAAGTCTAAAAAGGAATAGAGACTTTCACTCAAACTCTGATTTTATAATCTCTATATCTTTGCAACATAATGTCAATGTTGGGAGAATCATAGGTCGGTAAATTGGGTCAAAAGGCGGTAAATGAATAAAAAATCTGAATCATTAGTCGATATATTAATGAATTAAATTAAAACGATTTCTGAGAAGAAGTATAGTGTACGGTGTAGAGTTCTGCTGAGTCAAGGATGGATGAGTATAAGTTTATGTTCTCTTCTCTCTATTGTATGTTTAGATGTGAAGTGTGAGTAGAGAGAAGTGTGTATAAGACGGTAGAATAAAGAATTCGATCCTTAAAATATCCATGTGTGTATTTTGTATTATTATTAACATTATTGTAAGAGAGAAACATAAGAAATTCCCATTTCTCATATGTTATGGTTTAATTTTAGGTGGACTTTACTTTAGAGCCCATTTTCTCTACCTACTTGGTATTCAATTCTATAGAGCCTTTAACCTTTTTACTTTCGAACCTGTTTTCACCCCCTACTTGGTTTCATTGTCAGAGAGTCTTTACTTTCGAACCCGTTTTCTAGATTTACAAATTGTTATAGCTATATATAACTATCTGCTAAATAGCTAGGTTTACATTTAATTAAATGAAGAACTATCCATGTCATATGCAGCGAATGCAGCTATTTAGCTTTAAGTCTACTGTCTAACTTGCTAACTAGGTTTACATATATCTAAATATCTAACTGAACTAAAAAATTACAATCCATCATGTTATGTATAATGTATCTATCTAACTAACAAGCTATACATATCCAACTATCCGACTATATAACTAGGTTAACAAGTCTAAAAAACTAACTTATCTACTAGCCATTATAAGCTATATATCTGACTAACTAACTAACTAACTGACTAACTAACTAACTAACTATCTATCTAATTAACTATCCATAATAAGATACATGTATAACTAACTAAATAACTAACCAACTATCCATCATAATCTATATATCTAACTGACTGGGTTTACATATCTATAGATATCCTGAAACACTATACGCCTCTCATTGTACCCTGCATCTGTTCTGTAAGGGAGGGAGGGGAGGAGGGGGGATTGATTAAAACGCTCACTGGTCAGACGTCAGAAGTACAATTGCACTCCCCCCCCCCCCCTCCATCTCATCTCACACGTATATTCCCCCACAGCTACAAAATAATTAACATATTGATTTAAAAGATATAGATTTTAAACTAAAATCATTCGATAACATTAGAAAAGATAAAGGGAATGTTCGCGTAAAAACCTGGTAATTCATTATAACAAATAAAAGGTAAATACATACATACATTATATATGTTGTTACCAGTGCGGATTGGAGTCCCTTTAACATGTACTGCTCTTGCATTTTCAAAACCATTTGTGTTCATTATAAACCCCCTTTTTACGTTAACAATCCTGTTAATATGAAATATAAACTTATAAAAATTAATACAATTTTGTTTAATTCAACATATAACAGATACAAATACATAAAAATGCCCACGATACCAAAATATTTTATTCCACCTCCAGGGAAATTTCTGAGAGATTCGATTCAGGCTTTAAAGTTGTGTTTCTAATTTTTGAAATATGCATCTTCTAATATATAAACTAATCTCTGTAATATTTATAAATTTAGAAGTTTTTATATCTTTAGTACTGTAAGAATATTTTAAGGTAAATTATATTTGTAAATATATTTGTTTAATATCCGGACTCCGGACCAAAGGAAAACCGTATTTCTTATTTGATAATTATTATAGAGGTTAACACTACATTTACTGTACAATACGCAGCTACGCCACTTATCTTTATTTAGTTCTCGATCTGAACAAGATGTTATCTAGTATCTTCAATATATGTATAACTAGTCACTGACCAGTAAAAAGTGAAATAATCTCTAATTGAAAAAGTGGAAAAGGATTTTGAACCTTGTGACTACTATAGTCTTAAAAAAGAGCCTTAAACGTATCAAAAGATAACAAATTCAAATAAGTTAAAAATTTTAATTTAAAAAAATCATTTCTTATTAGATTAAAACAAGACAACTTTCATTTAGAATTAAATCTCCTGTACAGTGCACAAAACACAATGAGAGCATTAAATCTCACTGTACAGTGTTACAGTGTACAAACCCTCACTGTACAGTGTTACAGTGTAAAAACCACAATAAGAGTATTAAATCTCACTGTACAGTGTACAACCACAACGAGAGCATTAAATCACACTGTACAGTGTACAAAACACAACGAGAGCATTAAATCTCACTGTTCAGTGTACAAAACACAATTAGAGCATTAAATCACCATTAAATCACACTGTACAGTGTACAAAACACAACGAGAGCATTAAATCTCACTGTTCAGTGTACAAAACACAATTAGAGCATTAAATCACACTGTACAGTGTACAAAACACAATTAGAGCAATAAATCACACTGTACAGTGTATAAAACACAATTAGAGCACTAAATCACACTGTACAGTGTACAAAACACAACGAGAGCATTAAATCTCACTGTACAGTGTACAAAACACAACGAGAGCATTAAATCTCCCTGTACAGTTTACAAAACACAACGAGAGCATTAAATCTCACTGTACAGTGTACAAAACACAACGAGAGCATTAAACCTCACTGTACAGTGACAATGAGTGCATTAAAAGAAGATGGATTATATATATATATATATATTTATATATATAAAACAAGATTGCACGGCCTTTCACAAAAATACATGGTCGGCTTAAGATATTACCCCCTCCCCCCTATGTTAAAATGAATTAAATTTTTAGAATTTTTTCTTAAATACCAATTTTCAAGGCAATTTTACTTCCTATTTGGTTAAATAAACCCTGCTCAATTCTAAGATAACTGACACATATATATTAGAAAATATGAAGAATATTTATATTAAACATGGCTTGAATAGATGTTAACCAATATCTCTATATAGAAGTTACAAGATGTTCAAAGAAAAGTCTGTCCCTGTACTCATGGATTTGGTTGGATATAGGCTTAGATCTTGTTGGTTTAGGTTTGCCGAATATATTACAAGGAAACCTCCATCTACTAGACTCCATGATGAGGAAGATGAGAATACTGAATATAATCAGGTTTCCAGCAACCATTCTCCGAACCAAACCCTAAAAATAATATTAAAAGAGGCTTGAGAGCACAAAAAACCTCGAATCTGGAAGATCCAACTTTAAGATTTCGTTATACTTGTCCAATTTGTTCAACTTAAACATGTAATGTTAAAGAACTTTACTATTAAATATTAATTTAATATTATGAAAATGTTAAAACATTGATCTCAAACTTGAGAACGGATTAATTTAATTTCTCGTCGATATTAAGTGGTGGTCATATCCTGCAGGGGTTATTACAATGTTGGGATCAAACATTTATCCGCAAATTTAAAATTGTCCACATTGGATATCGATACCAAGCGTTTAAGACTAACGATTACTACACAAAGTTCCGAACTGAAGTTGAGTATGGGGGGGAGGGGGTGAATCTGAAATTAGTTACCTCGCCCCCTGGAGATGTTCTAAAGAATAGGAAAGCTACAGTATTCAGCTGAACCAATAAACCACAGAATATATTTATCTCTATAGCAGTTCTAATAAGAAATAATCAAGAATAAATAAGAGGTTAAAAAATCTTTATGTTGGGAGAGGAGCGAGTTTCCCCTAACATAAGAGGTATTTAGTGTTTACTTTTTTCATTTATAAGATTCGTGATTACAAAGTCGTCTTCCACTGTGGATTTTCTTCGAGAACACAGACTACATGTTCTGTGTTCGAGAAGGACTTTTTATTTTATATTTTTTTATATGAAACTGTCAATTAGAACTTGTGAATTTCTTCCAAACAGTCCCTGAATACACTTGTGTTTCTTCCTTTTTTACGATAGGCAGGGAAAAGGGTTTTTATCACAGATAAATTACTATACATAGATAGTTTATGTACGCAAAATCACCAAGAATTGTACAGTCCGCGAACGCATACTTCTAGGGGTCAAAGTGTACTCAATGATAAGCGGGGTGGTTTGGTGTTTTAATGGATTTCATAATTATTAAACCACTCAGGAGTGAATTTTATTTTGAGAATATCAAATTATTTCACTGAGCAATATATCATATTGACGAGAACTGAAGAAGGACATGAGAAGGACTAAACTAACTTAAATTTCTTTTTACAGAACTCATGTACACCACAAGTACTCAATGACATTAGAACAGCCAATGTTCACAACCTACCTAGTTAATCTATATAATAGTAATATCTTTAAAACATCTCTGTACATTTATATCTTTCAAGATGAAAAATGTCGTCTTATGCGCAATCTATCTTTATCTATGGATTTTATGAACACTAAATCTTTATACGTCGCGTCGAGACAAACAAAAATTTCTTTAATGGTTAAGTTAAGTGGGAAGTGTTTTGTTTTGTTTATTAATCTGCCATTTTTACGAATGATATATACTTTGGAGAAAAAAACTCAGCGGGAGCGGTTGAACCAGCGGTTGAGATCTAGCCTAGACTCTACGCAGTTCAGAATAAGAAATAAGCCTTTTTTCTCAAATTTAAAATTTGTTCAATCAATAAATTCGTGCTTTTTTCATTCATATTTTTATTCACTTTTTAAAACTTTTTTAGTAGTTAAACACAACTTTTTGCTTTCAACCGCTGGGCTAAAGATTTTTCAGCAACTTTTTAGCTTTCAACCGCTGGGTTGCTTTAACCACTGGAAAACAGTTTTTCATAAAAAATGTTTTTTTTTAACAACTGGTTTCAAGATTTTTAACAACTTTTTTGCTTTCAACCGCTGGGTTTAAGATTTTTCAGCAACTTTTTAGCTTTCAACAACTGGGTTGCAGTTGCAAGCAAAGAAGTTGCTGAAAAATCTGAAAACAGTTGAAAGCAAAAAAGTTGCGGAAAAATCTTTCAACTAGCGGTTGAAAGCAAAAAAGTTGCTGAAATATCTGAAAACCAGTGGTTGAAAGCAAAAAGTTGCTGACAAATCTGAAAACAGTTGAAAGCAAAAACGTTGCTGAAAAATCTTTCAACCAGCGGTTGAAAGCAATAAAATTGCTGAAAAATCTTAACATTAGCGGTTGAAAATTAAAAAGTTGCTAACAAATCTTAAACACAGCGGTTAAAAGCAAAAAAGTTGCTGAAATATCTTTAAACCAGTGGTTGAAAGTAAAAAAGTTCTGAAAAATCTAAAAACCGGTGGTTAAAAGCAAAAAAGTTGCTGAAAATCTTTAGATCAGCGGTTGAAAGTTAAAAAGTTACTAAAAAATCTTTAAACCAGCGGTTAAAAGCAAAACAGTTGCTGAAATATCTGAAAACAGTTGTAAGCAAAAAGTTGCTGAAAAATCTTAAGCCAGCGGTTGAAAGTAAAAAAGTTCTACAAAAATCTGAAAAACAGCAGCTGAAATCAAAAAAGTTGCTGAATAATCTGAAAACAGTTAAAAGCAAAAAAGTTGCTGAAAAATCTTTAAAGCAGTGATTGAAAGCAAAAGGTTGCTGAAAAATCTGAAAACCAGCGGTTGAAAGGAAAAAAGTTGCTAAAAAATCTGAAAACGTTATTCATGAAAAATTATATTTCATTTGTTGAAAAAGTGCGATTTAGTGAAAAAATTGTAAATTTCTTCTTAATTTCTTATTCTAGATCTCAACCGCTGGTTCAACCGCTCCCGCTGGGTTTTTTCTCCAAAGTATATAGCATTCCATTTTTACATACCTTAGCAAAGCAGGTTGAGTTCCAACCGTTTTAAAATATTTCCTGCATTAAAAAGAATCAGAAACACGTAAGTATAAACCATAAAATATTTATATAAAATTGTTAAATATTTGTTTTACAAAGTCGTTTTCTTCTGTTTATTCAGTTTAGAAAATCTAAAGACTACAGGGTTACCCAAAAAGGATGAGACTGTAAAGACGACTTGAAACTCTCATAACTGACGATTATTAGGTTGAATTAAATCTTTTGCTTTAATTAGTCTTTTAAGGGCTTTTTTAATGATTTGGCAAATAATGAAACCTGTTTACAGTTGCAGGGAGTTATGAATATAAAAAAATGACAGTGTAAATTTCGTACAATCTCTCTGAAGTCTCATCCTTTGTGGGTAAACCTGTATAGTGACATTATGTTAATGCATTATGTACCTGAAGCATTCTATATCAATAACATGTTTGGACAGGATATAAACTGAACAATTATAAATAAAAAAATGTATCATTAATAACAAATCAAAAACTCTTAAAACATTAAGTTCCAGAGAACTCTGAAATAATTAAGACGACTTTAGACTCAAATTATGACTTTAAACACACAGCATCAATTACTTATAATTTCACATAATACGTGATTTAATAAGTTGCTGGTAAAAATATTCTTCTAAATATGTATAGATTACCTATAAAAGCTGAGGATATGAGAGGAAAGCTGACACAGAAGAAGGATAGTATTGAGAAGTGAAGAAGTATCCAGGTATAATCTTCAGCTAAACTCATGTTTTCACTGTTCCTTATACAGTTGAACTCCCTGGTCTTCTCAACCTCAACCCTCTTTACAGCAGTATACCTCAACTCATAATATTATTCATCAACTCATGATTAGAAGAAAATGTTCTGAATCCTAAACTCTGAATACTGGATATGGAATATCATGAATAATATCATGAATACCCGCTGTAAGAACCTTGACAAATAAGTGACAGTATACTGTTTTACCTGTAGTTATCACTGTAGTTAAATTTGGTTTTTAGTATGGTCTGTTAAGGTTAATAAATGATTTTGCTAAGAAAGAAACAAAATAAAAGACTGAATAAATTTTGTACAAACTCTGCAGTCTTATCCAGTGTTGATAAACATCTTAATGTTCTTGTATGAACTAACCTATGAAAACAATATCCCCAAAGTTCCTCTAGGTACTCCGGAAACCTGTGCAGACTAAGATGGTTGCGGAGTCCAGCAGATATTATTAGATAGTTCATAAAGAATGCTCCGGAGTCTGGTAGAAATAAACATTCCCATCTCCTTTAAATATTCTACAATGTACTTAAGATAAATTATAAATATTCTACATTGTATTAGANGAGCGAAATTCTAAATATTCTACAGTGTATTAGAGCGAAATTCTAAATATTCTACAGTGTATTAGAGCGCAATTCTAAATATTTGGATTGAATAGAACCTGTTGTATAGATTTGCTCCAGTAGAGTTCTTTGATGTATCCAACAATGCTTCCATTGGTTGAAAAGTATCTAGTAGAAACTAAAGAACTGGTTTAAATTATGTTCTACAATGCAGGAGGAAAATCAAATTAAATTAAATATGGTTTATTAATCAGCACATCTTGTAATTAATAACAAAAATGTTTAACAGATTTAAAAAGACGTGCACAGGAGAGCGTAATAAGTCAAAATAGTAAATAGTTATGAATCATGTAATGTGATGAACTCAGTCCAACGAAATAGTATTTATCCAGACACCATTTATTTTTTCATAGTTCATAGAATTACCACTTCCTTGGAAAACAATAAAAAAGTTGGAAAGAATAAAAATAATATATTTCTACCTCCGTTATATTCTGAGCTGATGAAAGAGCTAGAACTGGTAGAATAACAATGGATAAAAATCCCCAACTAAAATAATATCATGTTGGTTCAGTATTCAATTTAGAATATGGATGGATGTTTATTACATCTTATACAATCTACAAACTACATTTATACCATGCAATTAATATATCATAATGTAAGAATTATCATTTCCAAAAACAACAGTTATTAGAAAGAATTTACACTGTGTAGGGTGCACTTATTAAAAATGAAAAAAAGCTGAGGTATTTTATATATTTAATTTTATTTACCTGAATAATCCAACCATATACTCAGGTATAACCTTTTGTCTCTCCCACCCTCCAAATTTAACTATAGATAGTTTAACTATACCCTAAATATAGAAGATATTACTCTAGGGATAGGGCTAGAAGCTCGGAACTTTAAAACTCATGGAATGCTTGATTTGTTCCAAATGATTAGATGCAAGAGGTAATTTCTTCCCACCATTTCCCGTGCAATTCATCTCCAACACGTTTAACACGTCCATCATTCGTAAATATTCGATAATTGCACAAATTTTCTAAAATCGATACATTTTAATATTCACAAATCTAAACTCTTAAAATAATAAGTTCTAATTAATGTTTAGCTACAGGTTATCCACAAAGGATTAGACTTAAGAAAAACACGATTATAACTTGAAAGTTGTTACGATATAATTAATTATTAAATAAATTATTAATTACTTAAGGTTATATTTGAGGCAAATGACAAAATTCAGCCTTCAGATCTTCAGATCTTCAGATCTTCAGATCGCAAGATTTTGGGTTGTCATTAAAGTCTGATTCTATGAGTGTAACCCTGTAAACTATTATATATCAACTGTCTCTGTTTATGGTTTTGATTGATAGCTCTGTAGTCTGCATGGTTTAACCTGTATTAAGTATCCGAAGAGAATGAAGAGAAGGGTTGGTATACAGGAGAGAATAAAGGGTATAGCATAGATTTGAAACCTGCTAACTTTATCCACCTATACAGTATACAATCTACAATCTGCAGGTTATAAAACAAGATGAAAAAAAAAACATTATACTATGTATATTGTATACCATAGGTTGAAGAAGAGATTCAATGCTACCAGCAAATGCAGCAGGTGTTGAGAAAAATACCAATAATACTAGAAAAGATAATAAATTATAAATGCTAATATGGTATACAAACTTTCAAACTATAAAACTTTAAAAACTGTTTTTTAAGTTCTTCCAATTTTGATTATTTAAAAAAATGCGTCCACTCTTTAGTCTACAAATATTATTAAATTAAGGAAACTGCTCTTTCACATTTTTGACCGTTATATTAGGATCTGTATGAGACTCAAGTCACTCTTCATTTAAACAGCCGGGTGCTCCGATTCACAACGGTGCCTTTTAAACCTTAATCAAGGATGTCAGACTAAAACGCTTTTAATTGTTAACAATTTGTTTTCAAGCTGTTATATATTTAAGAAATATCAATTGTTACTTTTCAGAAGTTGCAGGGACTAAGAATGTACTATCGAATGTTTGAAAACAGCTGATATTGTAAAAAGACGATATTTTCGGTGACGGATCTTCTGTGTTGAGATCACACTGTACGCAGGGAAAAAATATTTTAGACCAATTCAACAGCTATTAAAGAGATTTACACACAGAGCTCTCTCTACTCGATTGTGAGTCAAAGGTTTAAAGGGAACCAATGTAAATAGGGCATCTCTTTGCATGAACGGTCACTTTCGAATAATATGAAAAGCTTAAAAAGTTGACTTTTTTAATTTTAATTTAAAATCCGTATACTAGCCTTCTTTAATCAAGTGTCTGAAATAAGAACAACGATCCATCAAAAAATACTACAAGAAAATCTGTCTACTGGATAATGTGTATAAACACCTATAGCTAGAAGTTTGAATGCAAGGTAGTATCTCTCTACTGGATAATGTGTATAAACACCTATAGCTAGAAGTTTGAA